>NC_056745.1:330620786-330698286 GCF_019279795.1 Protopterus annectens | reverse complement strand
GAACCAAGCTACATAGCACTGGGAATAATCACCGTTTTGCAAAGCATCAAACTCCCACTTATTTTTCCTTCCCATTTGATTAAATAGCTAACAAATGACACTATAAACATGAAATATTTCACAGACTTGCATGACGGCACCAACATGCTTTTTTAAGACATAATTAAAAGAATTACGGTATTGCATACTTCTTATAATCTGATGTAGTGTTGTCGATTAATTGTGACAGACATCTGCTTCTTATGTAAAAACATGCAATTAATGTATACGCATGGTTATTGCAAATTTATGCTCTTAGTTTTTGCAGCTGTTACTGTGCTTCTGCCTGTAGTTGTCACATATCGGTAGGGCAATGTAAAGCAATATGACAATAAAAAAACAAAGTTTACAAAATTTAGAAATTGCATCCAAAAATGAGACTCACCCACACTCACTCATTCACCCACACTCACTCTCACACCCACTCACCCACACTCACCCACACTCACATCACCACACTTACCCACACTCAACTCACTCACTCACCCACCACACTCATTCACCACTCCCCACCCACCACACTCACCCACCACACTCACCCTCATTTACCACACTCACCCACCACACTTCACTCACTCACCCACATTCACTCACCCATACTCACTCACCACCCACCACCCTCACCACACTCACTCACCCACCCACACTCACTCACTCACCCACCCACCTGCACTCACCACCCACACCCACTCACTACACTCACTCACCACCCTCACTCAATCACCACCCACCTACACTCACTCACCACCTACACTCACTCACCACCCACCACACTCATCCACACCCACTCACTCCACTCACCCACTCGCTCACCCACCACACACACACTCACTCACCCACACTCACTCCCCACATTCACCCACCCACCCACACACCACACTCACTCAGCTCACACACCACACTCACTCAACTCAGACACTCACCCTTTCACACACATAACCACAAGTTTGTTTGGCAACACCAAGAATGACCCCAGGCCTTCGTCCGAGGAATGCACAAGTAATTATGTAATTTGGCTGTGCAGACATCAGAAACAAACACATGCCTATACAGATCTTACACATCAAGCCGCTCTATTCAAATTGTACATGAAATGCACCCATTGAACAGTTTTCCACCTACAACATTATTAAAGTACTTTAATCCAACACTAGTGAGCCCTACTTTACACAGCCCAGTAAACCTGCCCACAGATTCAGCTTCTGCAGCACAGTCCAATAAACTGTCTACTGTACATTAGTGTTAACACAGGAATTTCCAGTTCTTATCAGCATAACTACATACACAATCTTCCACCTCAGACATTTCATGAAAGATCTTTTATTTTTAAACTTTCATCCTTCCCACTTTAGGGGTCTTACATAAATCCCAGCAAAAAGGAGACCTATAAACTGCAATCACCCTGATCCAAATCCATCCAAACATGGCTGCAAAACTAAAGGTGTTACGGTTTTGAGGGGAGGGTAAGCAACCATGCCCACACCACCTGGGAACAATCAAATTCTTCCTGTCTTTATAACTACACAGTTCCACAACCACAGGGAAAAAATTACCCAGCAAAAGCACACCAGTACCTAATGGAATTAAGTTGACAATTCAACACTAAATCATAAATCACAAAACAGACTTTATCAATTAAGTATATGAAGAACATACCAGTATAGTGTATTTAAAGTTACATCTAACTACCAGATTGTGCTGGGACAGCTTTAGAGATAAAAGTGGTTTTGTAAAATTCAGCAGATACTGGCAGAGTGCCCTTTATCACACAAATGTGCACACACTTGCCCCTTATCACACAGATGCGCACACACTTGCCCCTTATCACACAGACACAAAGTTTGTTTGGCAACAGCTAAAATGACCCAAGGGCTTCTTCCTTCTGATAGCAGTCTGTTAACTATAGGTTCATAGGTTGGTACTAGGCTATCGGCCCTAGGGCTTATACAAGCCTAGCCATAACAATTCCCTGGCTATTACTTCCACACTATTTTCTACCCTGGACCCATGTCTAACAGGGTGAGTGACGTGATTCCCGGGGTTAATTTCTTTCTCCCATCCAATCGTCAATGTTCCGTTTGAAGAGGGCCAAAGAGGCAGTCTGCTTGACATGTATGGGCAGTCTATTCCAGAGTCTGGGCAGTCTCTGAGTCAGGAACCTATCCCTCCAGCATTTGTTTATTGTGATGACAAGGTTTAGATCCCCGGAGCGTGTAGCTCCGAGGGATTGCGATTTCTTTAAGTGTAGCATGTCCCAGAATGGGTACATGTTTTTTTCCCAAAGGGGATAACTATACATTTCTTGGCACTGAGCTTGAGCCCATGGCTCTGGCACCAAGCATCTGTTTCTGTAAGGCCCTTTTCTAGAGTATCCACAACATTTGGGGATTCAATAATGGCTCCCAGTTTGCAGTCATCTGTGAACTTTGTTAGCCAGAATCTCTTAGTGTTGGCCTGTACTTCAGAGAAGTAGATGCCAAACAAGAGCGGTCCCAGGACTGACCCCTGAGGTACTCTGACTTGTCAGAAGCTGGATTTGGTGTGGGCTACTTTTACAGTGTGGGTTCTGTCAGTAAGCCAGTTGGCAACCAATCGAGTGACGTAGGGATTAATGCCCAGCTTAGTAAGGATTCATACACATACACACACACGCACACACTTGCCCCTTGCTTGCATTCTCACACACACACACACACTTGCCCCTTGCTTGCATACACATACACACACACACACACTTGCCACTTGCTACTTGCTTGTATTCATACACACACACACACACACACACACACACACACACACACACACACACACACACACACACTTGCCCCTTGCTTGCATTCACACACACACACACACTTGACCCTTGCTTGCATACACACACACACACACACACACACACACACACACACACACACACACACACACACACACACACTTATTTGCATTCACACACACACACTTTCCCCTTGCGTGCATTCACACACACACACTTGACCCTTGCTTGCATTCACACACACACACACACACACACACACACACTTGCCCCTTGCTTGCATTCACACACACACTTTCCCCTTGCTTAGATTAAGGCGCGCGCACACACACACACTTGACCCTTGCTTGCATTCACACACACACACACACACACACACACACACACACACACACACACACACTTGCCCCTTGCTTGCATTCTCACACACACACACACACACACACACACACACACACACACACACTTGCCCCTTGCTTGCATTCACACACACACACGCACTTGTGGCTTTAAAACACAAGAACCAGTATGACGGTCATAGTCCATGATACCTCACTGGACTATATGAAGTGGGACATAGAGCTCTCTGAATACATGTGTCCCAGGTAGGTATGAATCTAGCCTTGAGTTGCATCCTACCTTCAGCAATGATTATACGACAGGACCAGCAAAAATGACCTACTTCAACAAATGGCTTAGTTTCTGGTGTCACAACAAGGGGATTCAATCTCTCACAGCTTGGGTAGACATAACCGACAAGCCACTATGCTTTTCAAGAGATGGTTTGCAGTTATCACCACTTGGCTTCTGAATATTGACAAAAACTTTGTCACCATAGTGCCTTTTTTAGGATATGCCAAGTTAAGCCTGCCAACATAATAAAAATCAGTCAGAAATACCTAAAGGTGCTGCTTCTCAATGCTAGTAGTTTAAATATAAAAAAAATTATTACCTGGAAGTACTCCTTACCCTAGAAAATTCACACACATATATGCAGTCACAGAAACATAGTTCAGAACCGTAGTAATCACTGTGGCTATTAAAGTCTACAGTGCCTTTCATACATTTTGATCCCCCTCAGCTCTGAATAAAACATATGGAGGAGGTGTTTCAATGTTTTTAAAGCACTAATACAATGCTATACTGGTTCAAAAACATGACTGAATTGAGCTGCTGCTTGCCCAACTATATCCTTGCATAATAGTGGTACTAAAAATAGACACAGGAATGTTTAGAGGAGATGCATTAAACACGTTATAAAGCTAAACAAGGAGCAACATTAAACCCTACAGCCCTGAAATCAAGTTAGTATCTAATCATGCTGCCTATGCTGATAAAGCAATTTCAATGTCCATAACTGAAAAATCTGGCACGGTACAATTAACACCACTAAAGCTACTGATGTGTTACAGTAAGACAATCTAGCAAACCTGAGTGAACGGTCAGTTCGTACAAGACCAGTGTTATTGCACAATATCAATACTAATAATACATATAAGTGGAAACAAATGGGTGCCGCTGATGAAATTATATAGTATTCTCCATTCATAATGAATGCTCCTGCTACGCTGACTCAGCAGAAAGTACATTTGTGTACCTACCATAAATGTAGATGTTCGAGTGTATTCACTGTTGCAGTCATTACTCTTGGGTTATCCTGCTGGCAGGCTACCCGCAGTCTGCCTGAACTCCAAAGTCTTGGTCCGGCATAGGTTGCTGTCACCTCTTCCCTAAAGTCAGTGAGCCAGCGGTATAAAAGATGCAGCAGATGCCATTTTCTTCAGTTTTTCTTGCCCCAGATGTCAGGTGCCCCCAAAAGGGTAGGCTAAAAATTATGCCAATAAACATGCATGCACTAAGGTAATCATTTCCTTCATCTACAAGCAAATACACCACATAGGTTGTATAGAATAGAGAAGTACAGATAAGACCCAGCAAAAGAAAGGGGGATGGTGGGAGGGTAACCTGGACTGCAACAGTGAATACACTCTAACATCTACATTTATGGTAGGTACACAACTGTACTATGTTCATCATGTTTCACTGTTGCAGTCATTACTCTTGAGTTGAATCCCAAAGCTGAGGATGGGTGGCTGGGGCTAAATAGGATTAGGAGAGGCTATGATGTCCTGCAGAACTGCAGTGGCAAAGCCTGCTCTGGATTTAGAGTAGAGAGGTAAGTGGTAGTTCATAGGTTCATAGGTATTGTCTAGGCTATCGGCCCAAGGACCTATGCAAGCCTAGCCAAAAAGGTTTCCTGGCTTATGCCACCCAAGAAAGTTATTTTCCTGTGCCACTGACGAGCAGAGACACAGCAGTGATCCCTGGGGTGCATTTCCTATTTCCTCTCCACTCATCAAGATTTTTCTTGAGTGCTAATGAAGAACTTTGCTTGACATAGATGGGTAGCCTGTTCCAGAGTATGGGAAGTCTCTGGGATAGGAATCTATCCCTCCAGCATGTCTTGTTTATTGTGGTGACAAGGTTTAGGTCCCTAGAGCATGTAGCTCAGAGGGATTGGGATTTCTTTAGGTGTAGCATGTCCAACAGCTCTGGGTTTGACATAGCTTTACATGTTAGGCAGAGATTACCTCTGCGTAGGCGATATGCTACGGAGTAAAGCTGGAGTTTTTTGAGGCGGTCAGTGTAGGGCATTTGAGTCCAGTAATCCTCTTTATGAGGTACTTCTGTGGCCTTTCCAGCTGCTGCAGATGTCTTTTGAGGTGCATTCCAAAAGGGGCATTGTACTCTATAATGGGTCTAATGAGTGATGAGTAGAGGGTAACGATGACCTCTTTTTTTCCTGGATGAGAACCCTTTTATGATGGTGTGCCACGTAGAAGGACTTCCTGACTACTGTGGCGATGTGACTATCAAAGGAGAGACTACTGTCCACCTGGGTCCCAAGGTCTCTTATCACGCATTCGGTGTTAAGTAGATTGCTGCCTATGTGGTAGTTCATGGGTACAGAGTTTTTACCAAAGGGGATGACACTGCACTTTTTGGCATTGAGCTTGAGGCCATGGCTCTGACCCCAGGCATCTGTCTCAGAGAGGCCCTTCTGTAGGATGTTCACATCATTTGGGGACTTGACTATGGCTCCTAGTTTGCAGTCATCTGCGAACTTCGTTAGCCAGAGGCCTTCTGTGTTAACCTGTACTTCAGAGAAGTAGATACCAAACAGGAGCGGTCCCAGGACGGAACCCTGTGGTACTCCACTTGTCACTGGTTTGAGGTCAGATTTGGAGTCTGCAACTTTTACAGTGTGGGTTCTGTCAGTGAGCCAGTTGGCAACCCATCTTGTGATGTAGGGATTTATGCCTAGTTTATTGAGTTTAGCTATAATTCCAGAATGGGGGGTGGTGTCGAAAGCCTTGGCGAGGTCAAGATAGGCTGTGTGAACCACTTTACCCTCATCTACGGCTTTGGTGACTGCCTCAAAGAAGTCGATCAGGTTCAGGAGGCATGATCTGCCTTTCACAAACCCGAACTGGGTGGGATCCAGAGTTTGGAGGTTACCAATGTCTTTGTTTATGAGTTCCATGATGATACATTCCATGGCTTTGCAGACCAGGCTCGTCAGGCTAATAGGTCTATAGTTCCCGGGATCAGTGGTGGCTCCCCCTTTGTGGAGTGGGATAACTGTTGCTGTGCGCCATTGAGTGGGCACAGTGCCTGATGTGAGGCTATTATTGAACATGGTGCTTAAGTGGGGAGCCAGTTCATTCTGAAGTTTGTGTAAAACGCAGCCTGGGATGTTGTCCGGTCCCATGGATGCTGTTTTTTGCTTTAGAGAGTGCAGCTTTCACCTGCGTAGTTGTGATTACAGGGACTCTGCATTCTTCCTGTATAGATATGGGCCCTTTAGGGGGTGAGGGGGGGGTAAAGTTAGCACTGAACCTGGGGGGGGGGTAAAGTTAGCACTGAACCTATCTGCCAGGATGTTGGCAATATCAGTTGGTTCTGTAATTTTCATGCCTTTGTGCTGTAACTCAGAGCAGATCTGGGTGTTGCCATTGAGATTCTTGACATAGCTATAGAATGCTTTGTGGTTGTCCTTGGAATTAGTGGCAATTTTATTTTCAGAGCTAGCTTTGGAGGATCTTATAAGGGATCTCAGCTTCTTACTGAGGCTGACCAGGGAGCTCCTCCACTCATGGGATTTTACTCTCTTTTGCAACAGTTTTTTCCTTCTGTTGTACAGTTTGGTTATGGCAGGGGACCACCAGATTGGCTTCCTTTTTTTGGAGGATAGCGTCTTGATTCTGTTTGGGATAGCATGATCCATGCACTCATGTAGGTGCTTATAGAGCACATTTGTGTAGGATTCAGCAGTTGTAACTGTATTGTCCATCTGCATGGGTGTCATGAAGTTCACTACTTCTGTCTTAAGAAGCATGAAGTTGGCTTTGGAAAAATTTCTTACTGTGGTTTCCTTAATGGGGGGTGGGGGTGGGATGTGGATATCAAGGGTGATTAGCTTATGGTCGGATCGGACCAATGAGGAGTTGACTTCAGGTGTGGAACACCGGTCACTCATGTTGGTAATGACTAGGTCTAGGATATTGTTGCCCCTGGTGGGGTGTGGATAAGTTGATCTAGGGCATTGGAGTTTATGAATTCCAGAAAGCGTTGCACTAAGGAGTTAGTACATAAGTAGTTTTCCCAGTTAATGGTGGGGTAGTTGAAGTTGCCCATTATTAGGGTGTTTGGTTGAACCCTAATATTTTCCAGTACATCAAGAAAAGAGGAGTGGGAATCCTGGGGCATGGTGGGGATCTGTAGCAAGCTACAATTTGGATTGCAGTTTTGCCAAGAGTTAGTTGCACTTGGATAACCTCGGATGCATTATGCTGAGCAACTAGCCTGGAGGTGTGGATATCCTTAATGAATATGGACACACCCCCACCTTTGGTGTTTCGGTCCAGGTTAGATGGCCGAAAAGTGTGGTATGAGTTATAGCCTGGTAGTGCAGGGGTGCTCTCTGGAGCCTTGAACCAGGTCTCGGTCACTGCACAGATATCTATGTTCTCCATTTTAAGGAGTGCCTCGAGTGAGTGCATTTTGAAATTTAGACTTCTAGCATTGAGTAGCATTACCCTCAGTTTTTGCTTGCCTGTTCCTGTTATGGTGGTGAATTTGTTACTTGAACCCTGCCTAAAAAAGGCACTATAGGGGCAGCAAGAGCCTTAGCCAGTATCCGGAATCCTAGTGCTTTGTAAAGGTGTGCACCGAACTCCAAGTTGCAGCCTCTAAGATGTCTTTGGTTGGTACTCCTCTGAGGAAGGCTGCTGCTTTGGTTGAATGTGGCCTAATGTCCTTAGGCACTGATTTGCCATGTTGTGAATAGCAGAAACTAATGCAATGGCCTATCCATTTTGAAATAGTCTGTTTTGAGATAGCCTTTCCTTGTGATCCTGCAGCATATGTCACTAAAAGTTGCTCAGTCTTTCTGAAAGCTTTAGTTCTGTCCAAGTAGAAGCGTAGCTGTCTGTGTATGTCCAAAGAATGCAGAAGTCTCTCACCCTTGTTCTGTGGGTTTGGATAAAAGGTAGGCAGGTGAATGGTTTGGTTAAGGGCCACACTGGACACCACCTTAGGCATAAATGTCGAGTTTGTCCTCAGAGAAACCCTGTCTGGATGGAAAATGATAAAAGGTTACACAGCCATGAGTGCCTGTAACTCCAAGACTCATCTTGCAGAGGTTATTGCTAGGAGCAGAGCTTTTTTCCAGGATAAAAATTTTATATCAGTTGTTGAGGCTGGCTCAAAAGGAGGCAGTGTGAGTTTTTCCAAGACATAATTGAGGTCCCATGCAGGTATTGGTGCTCTCCTTGGAGGTCTTATGTTTTTGGCCCCTCTGAGGTACTGCCTTATTAAAGAATGAGAAAAGATAGGTGGTTCTGTATTGTAATGGGCTGAAATGGCAGAGGCATGGATTTTAATTGATGAAAAGGATAGGCCTCTGTCCAGCATCTCAGTTAAGTATTGTAAAATCTGAGGAATGTTTGCAACAAACATGTCAGTTCCTTGTGCCTGGTTCCAAGCACAGAATCTCTTCCATTTTTCTGAAGAAGATTTTCTGGTACTGGGCCTCCTGGTTTCCAAAATAACATCCATCACAGCTTTGGAGAGAGAAGTGTTCTGAATGGCTACATTATCCGCCATGCTGCCAGATTTAAGGTCCTGAGTTGGCTGTGCAGGATCTGATTGTTTTGTTGAGTCAGTAAGTGAGGAATTTGAGGCAATGTCCAGGCTGGACCTTGAGAACAAGTTCTTTAGGATTGGGTACCAGTGCTGGCGTGGCCAGTATCATTTTTGGCTTCTCTTGTCTGACCTTTAGGAGTACCTTGGGGAGGAGAGGCAGTGGAGGAAAGGCATATACTGTTAGTTTTTTCCAGCTGAAGGATAAGGCATCCACTTTCCATGCTTGCTTGTGATAAGTCCTTGTGCAGAATCTCTGTAGTTGGCAGTTGTGAGGGGAGGCAAACAGATCTATGTCTGAGCATCCCCATTTCCTTGTTATCATGCTGAAGACTTGTGGATCCAGTTTCCACTCGTGGGGATCCAGGAGGTTTCTGCTTAGTTCGTCTGCCAGAGTATTTATCTTTCCTGGCAGGAATTGTGCTTGCAGGTGAACTTGATAAGTCAATGCTGTGTCCCACAAAGTCATAGCTTGTCTGCAGAGGGGGTAGGAATGTGCGCCTCCCTGCTTGTTTATGTACCACATGACTGTAGTATTGTCCGTCTTTATCAGTAGTTGTCCTGGATGAAGTAGATCCTTGAAAGCTGTCAGGGCATTTTGAACAGCTAGCATCTCTTTTTGATTGATATGAAGATGCATCTGGCTTGCGGGCCATGTGCCCTGAATACATTTTTTTGCCATGTGGGCCCCCCCAGGCATAATCTGATGCATCTGTTGTTAGTGTCTGCCTGGCTGTGGGTAAAGTGAATGGCTGTCCCTTGTTGTGGTGACAGGCCTGTGCCCAACATCGAAACTCCTGTTGCAGGCAGGGAATGAGGGTAATTAATGTTTCCAGGCTGTGGCAATGTTGAGTCCAAACACTTTTTAGATACCATTGTAGTTTCCTCATATGCAGTCTGGCATATGGAATTAGCAGGATGCAGGATGCCATGAAGCCCAAAGTCTGCAGAATTTTTCTTGCAGATAACTGGGTCTTTGTTGCCAACATTTTGAAGGAAGAAGTCAGTTGCCTTTGTTTGTCTGGCATGAGATAAGCCATTTGGGCAGTTGTATTTAAGCTTGCAACCAGGAATATTATCTCTTGAGAGTGTACTAGTTTTGATTTATTTTTGTTTACTGTGTACCCTAGGCAAATTAGTAATCTTTTTACAAATGCCAGATGCTTTAGTAGAATGTCCTTGTTCTCTGCTTGAATAAGGCAGTCGTCCAAGTAAGGATATATTTTAATTCCTCTTTGTCTGCAAAATGCAATTACTGGTGCCAGGCATTTTGTGAAGACCCTGGGCGCAGTAGATAAGCCAAAGGGCAGTGCATTCAGCCAGCTATGAATCTGAGGTATCTTCTGCAAGATTGTCTGATTGGGACATGCAGGTATGCCTCTTTTAGGTCCAAAGTTACAATCCAAGCCTTCTTGCCCAGCATGGGCAGAAGCTGCTGCAGAGTCAACATTTTGAATTTTGGAATGTCCAGAAATGTGTTTAGAATAGACAGGTCCAGTATTGGTCTCCAGGCTTTGTCCTTTCTGGGTACCAAGAAAAGTCTCGAGTAAAATCCTTGTCCCTGCTGTTGCTGTGGTACTCGCTGAATGGCCCTCATGTCCATGAGGGATGAAACTTGCTTTTGTGCCTATGCCCATTGATTTTATGGCAGGTCTGGTATACCTTTTGCCCTTGGCAGGGTGTGAAAGTGGAACTTGTAGCCCTGAGACACTATATTCAAGACCCATTTGTCCTGGGTGATCATGTGCCAATTTTGTGAAAAAAGTGCTAGTTTTCCTCCTAAGGGGGCTGCCAAAAGATAAGTGCTTGGTGCTGGCAGAGGAAAGTCATTGGGACTGTTTCCTGTATAGCTGTGATTTGTCTTCTCCACTTTTGGAGGTAGAAGCACCCCATTGTTTAGGCCTGTATGAGCCTTGGGGTTGGGATCTGCCTCTGGGGTGTCTGTATCTGCCTCTTTGTGGCCTGTCTGACACTGGAAAGGACAAATTCTTTGTGGGCCAGTTCCTGCTAAATCTGGGTGGCTGCACCTGTAAGAAATCCTTAACTGTCTGCATAGATTTTGCTTTGTCCTCCATTTTCTTCAACACCTCCTCTGCTTTAACACCAAAGTATCATGCTGTAATGGAGCATCTAATAATTTTGCTTTAACATGATCAGGCAGATTCTGTTCCTTTAACCAAGCATGCCTCCTAATGACAGAACCTGTAACAGCAGCCCTGCAAGAGGCCTCCAGAGAATCAAAACCACATTGCAAAGTATGCCTTCCCACTTGTTCAGTAGCATGTAATAAATCCTGCATTTCATTGTTTTCTGCACATTCAGAATTTGTTAATATTTTCTGTTTAAGCAGTGACATTAAGTATTGTTGATATTTAAGCATATGAAATTGACAATTTAAAGCCCTCTCAGCCAAGGTAGCAGAAGTGTAAACATTTTTCCCCCATCTGTCCAGTGCCCTTGAATCCCTATCAGAGGGGATAGGGTTTTTTGCAGTGGAAGCCTTGACCCCTTTGGGACCCTGAGAAATAGTTTCTGGGTCAGCAGTAGGGTTTTTGTAAAGAAATTTATGTGAATCTGGAACCCTGTAGTATCTGTCTGGCTTAACAGGTGCAGGGCGTAAAGAGTCAGGAGACAGGCCGGACTCTGAAAATACATCATCTACAATGTCTAAAACAGGGGGGATAGCAAGAGACCTGTGCTGAGGTAGTAAAGGAAAGTCTCTGAGCCTTTTCTTAGATTCTGAGTAGTCTTGGCTCTCCCAGTGGAAGTGCTCCCTCATGGTATGCAGGGTTTCCCCAAAAGAATAATCCTCAGGAGGAGAGGCTGAAGGGATAGATTCTTCAGCGGCAGAATCCTCATAGGGAGGAAGAAAGTATTCCTGTTCAGAAGAGAGTCATAAACTATATCAGGCAGCACAAAATAGGGCTAGAAGTGCATTCAAACAGGGGCTGTGTGTAGAATTACATTTTAATTCACTAGGAAGACTTATCTTACCAATGAATCAAAAAATGCAGACAAAAATGCAGGCAATACAAACTTTTCAGTAGTCCCTCAAACAAATGCAGTCGACAGGATACACGTACAATGAAAAGGAGTTCCACACACCACATGGATTTTATTAGGTTGAGTGGGCTGGGTAAGGCAGGTCTGACATCACAATGTGGGAGGAACACTGGCTCTTCTATACAGCATGCAAATCAGCCGGGGATTACATCACTTTGGGGGAGGAAACAAAGATCCCTTATATGGTTATTCTTCCTTTTTATTATGACTCTGTTTTGTTTTGGGGTAGGGGGTTCTGCTTCATTTTTGGAACCTGCCTCCCATTGTATTTTCTTTTAATGTCCATTTACCAGCATTCTCCTGAGACTGTTTACTTTGCTTCTTTCCAAAATTGTGCAACAGGTTGGCTTTCGGGGATCCCAAAGGCTGTGACAAATGCATCCTTCAGTGCTGACTGCATTTGGAGGAATGGGAGAAGACTCTGGAAATGCCCGTTATAACAGTTCATAGTATTTTCTGAGGGGTTGAGTAACCTTAGTTTTCTCTCACTAATACAGTGGCACTACTGAAAATGGTATTAGAGAAGGAGAGTACCTCACAGGGATTCAGATATGCTCCCTTCGGAAATAGAATTCTGAGGAGAAGAACCTTCATCTGTCCCTTTACATTCTTCTACAGGAATTTCTTGAATCTCTTCAGGAAAAGCGGAAGCATCTTCTCTTTTATCAGAAACCGCCATGTATGAAGTCAGTAGCCTGCAAAAAACTCTGAGCCAAACCTAGTAAACTACTCCTGTCCAGTGGGGACTGGTGCATGAGAAGACTGATATTTAGCTTTCTGTTTCTTTTTCACAGGAATATTGGGGCAAATAGGTGTGTATTAATGATGGCAGCATCTACCCCAGGGATGGTTGCAACATTCTGGCTAATCGGGGACACCTTTGCTCTGTCTCCCAAGACCGAACAGAGTGGCTCTCCCTTGCTCACTGAAAGGACTTCAACAGCTGTCGAGGATGTAGCTAACCTCTCTGCCCATAAAGGCTGTATGGGTAATTCCAGAAGGATCCAGGGAAAAAAGATTAGTGGTCTGAGGGAACCAACTTTGGCTACAGCAGAGTCACCCAGTTGAGGGTGAGGCAAATTGCTAGCCTGCTGTGAAAGGCTGTCTTAACTTTTTTTTCTACCTTTTGGAAGCTACCCTTAAAACCTCACTCCTCCTCTTCCTGAACATTATTATGCACGCATTGTTCCCACGATTTCCATTTACTTCTATGTAATTTACTCCTTCCCTTTTTTAAAGATCCTTCTACCAATTCTTTTATCTCTTTTATAATATATAGTCCTTCAAATACAGTTGGTTTAGACTTTGATTTCTTGGCAGCCAACAGAATTGAACTTAAGTCCTTAATATGTTTATGTAATTCAGATCCTGTGTCCCAGCTCTAAAGAATTATTTCTTTTGTTAGAGACATTTGCTCGCTCAGTATTTCTGACAGAGTTTTCTGTAGGGAAGTTTTAAAATCTGCCAACTTATTACATTCCCAAAGCGTATGTGTTCCCATTTACCTCTCTCTTCCCCATCACACCTTCAAGATTTGCTCTTTACCTGAGGAAAAATTCTTTGAAGCCTGCTTTGGGTGTAAAAATATCTATGCAAACGCTTCCAAGCAAAGACCTGAACCTTCTGGACTTTGTTGCATACTTGGGAACCATACGTATTTCCTCCAGTTGTACTCTTGTAAATTGCTATTCCAGTCTTTTTCTTTCCAATCTTTTTTAATCTCCTGAATGATTCTTATACTTATCTTGCAGTATTTAAAAGCGGTGTTGATCATCCCTTTTTTTAACAGCAGCTTCTGTCCTAGATTCAACTGAAGACTCTACTAGACCAGGTGTTTCACTTAAGATTTCCCTAACCCTTTCTCTTTGCCTGTACTTTATTGTGAGTTCATTGTAACGAAGGTAGCCTCTACCCTGCAGTCCAGTCATCTTCTTGGCCTCATCCCATTATTACTTTTCCCAGTCTACTTATTTGCTCAAAATACCTTGGTTCATTTGCCAGATTTCAACAAATAAATTCCAGTCCCCTTTTGCCCATTTTCTGTGCCCCCTACTTGCAATCATTCCTACTGGAAAAAATCTTCTTTCTCCATTTTGGTGTTGGCTTAGTTCTTAAAATGCCTTGTGCTATTTTCTGTTTTTAAAAGATAGGTGGGAAACTCTGAATTTCTTCTTGAGCAGAGGAACCAGGCAGGGGTATCATCTTTTCCCCTTTATTATTTTATTATGTTTAGAACCATTGGCAAAGAAAATAAGGGACTCAAATTCAAGAATGTAATTGGTATGGTAGTTAAGAAAAGATGGCTTTATTTGCAGATGTTATTTTATACTGTACAGAACCAAAAAAAGACATTACAGTGTTGTGGAACATTTTGAGATGGTCTTGTATCTTTTTGGGATACAAAATTAATGAAGCTAAAACAAAGGCAATAGCAGTAAATTGTATACCCACGCATGAACTGGTTCAGGAATATCCATATTTATGGGGGCATGATACAATAAAGTGTTTAGTATGGATTAAAAATTATTTAGTGTGGCAGCTCAGGATATGTGGGAAGAGACTAAACAAAAGATAATATGAAAACTGAGAAAATGGAAACTTTTATTATGTATATAAATAGTAAGGATAAATGGGCAAGTCACTGGTATAGGCATTCCACAATTACAACATGGCTCGAACAAGAAAAAATTGAATACAACTCCAACGATCAAATGCCCTTGGTTAAAAATATTATATATGTTAATATAATAAAATATATATATTAAAAAATATATATTATAAAAATATTTAAAAACAAATTTCCTATATGCTAATATATAATTTGACCAGCACTATGCCATAGCAAGAAATGGCTTAATACTAATATAGTCATTTATGCCTGGAAATCTAGTGGCATCATTTATATTTATATATCTCACAAACTTAGTAGTTAGTATGAAAGGAGAATTGCAATTATATCCTTTATACTTTATTCTTTGATAGTGCAATTTACAAAATTTGGTACTGACTTTTTAAAAAAATTGTAATGTCTAATGTGCACATTTTGGCGCCAAAAGAGTTTATTTAAATGTCGATTGTCAAAAATGGCATTCAATTCTGATGAAGTCTGTATTGTACACAGATGAAAGCGCTTAACTAAATATATATTTGTATGGAGTTATCTTTTATGGTGATTTTGCATGAACTTTGATCGTTGGAGTTGTATTAAAATTTTTTCCTGTTCGAGCCATGTTGTAATTGTGGAACGCCTATAACAGTGACTTGTCCATTTATTTTTACCAGTGTTGCTCGATTCAGTATAAATAGTAAGGTACAAGCAGTTAAAATGTTTTTAGTCACTTTAGTCTTGTAACAGGTCAGGCATATTTTTATCAACCAGAGGAGAAATTGTGGATAGCAGTTAGAGCTGAATGATTTTCTATGGGAGGGGAAGATGGCAATTGTCAAGTGGGATAAGCTGATTCTTCCTGGAGAACAGGACTGATTGGGATTACCCTTTTTGAAGGGGGTATTTCAGGGCTACACAGTTAAGACTCCTATACATAGCACAAGCAGAAAACTATAATTCAAAGTGGAAAGGGATGATGATGAAACGGGGGAGGGGGGGTGAGGCTCAAGAAACAAGGAGAGACTGGGATTTTGGATCCAGGCCTTTAAAGAGAATAACAACAGTCATTCCGAATAATTATATCTATAAAGTAGCAAAGTATTCTAAGAACTAAACAAACACGGGAATGGAGAAAGGAGATTCTGCCAATAGGGATGACTGCAGTTAGGGATACAGACAATAGGCAAGAGGGGTCTGGAATTTATTGGAGAACCCTTACAAAGGAACCAACGTACTGGAGCAAATAATGAGAGAGAGAAAGTTGATAGAATGGGAAGAAGCCAATAATTTATTTGGACTGCAGGTTAGACATTGCCTTCCTTATCAGGGATTGATATCAGAGTATAGGCACAGAGAAAGAAATGGGTGCGGGTCCTAAATGAAAGACCAGCACAGGTAGAGTTTCTAATAGAATCTAGAACAGAAGATGCCAGTAAAAAAAGGAACAATGAGTAGAGCATATAAAATATTACAAGATGACTATAAGAATAAATCAGAGGAGGTTAGAAAGGATTGGGAAGAGAGACTGGATAAGCATTTCACAAAGAAACAATGGGAGGATATATGTATGTGTCCCAAATATGCAACAAAATCTAGAAGATTTAGGATTTTTGTCTGGAAATGTTACATAGATATTTTTATACCCCAATTAGACTCCAGAGAGTTTTTCCTCAGTCAGACAGCAAATGTTGGAGGTGTGAGGTAAAAAAGAGGTAATCGGGAACATTTTTTTTTCTGGGAGCGTGGTGAGTTGGCATACTTTAAGGATTCCCTGCAGAATGCAGTGTTGGAGATGCTGGGTGGGCAGATTGGTCTGACGAGGGAGATGTTTCTTCTGAGCTATAATACAGAATCAGAATTGCCTAGACATGGTAAGGCCTTGCTGTGTCTAATTATGGTGACTGCCAAAAAGCAGTTACTAGAAAATGGAAATGGAAGTCTAAACCGACTATACTGGAAGTAGTTACTATAGTAACAGAGATAAAACAACTGGAACTGAGATGTTTATAGAAGGGGAAGGAGCAAACTACATTGGAAAAATGGGAATTGTGGAACAGTACATACAAGGGAGGAATGAGCTTTAAAAGGTGACAGGACTTAAATGAGAGCTATGTAACGTTTGAGTGAGAAAGATTGGGTAGATAAGTGATGTAAAATGCTTGTAACTAATTTTCGAGTGTGTTGGTTTTGGTTGTTTTCATTTATATAAATGTATGAATGACTGTGTAGCAAGTGATGCTTTAATAAAGAGGTTTCTTGTTTAAAAAAAGGTAGGAATTAAATAATGTATGTAATGTTGCTTAGATTATATAATATATAGCAATATATGTAAAGTACAATGTTTATGTTAATGTATATAAACAACAAAGACTATCAGTGAGTCCCAGCTCTACCTTCCAATAAAATTTATTTCGTTGAACAGTTCCTTCTCTAGCGCCTCGGCCAACAGCCTTTACAGAGTAAAACAGTAAAACTCATAAAACACTTGCAATATATACAAAAAACCAAGTAATCAATCAATTACATAATTAAACTATCAAATCACATAGCTTAAATATATTTAAAGTCATAGTCTTAAACAAGACATTGCCAGTTACATTCTCTGTTCATTCCATGTGGATGCAAAGTCCCAAATTTCATAATCAAAATGCATTCCTTTTGTCTTAACATATTTTTTTGCCTATCAACATCATTATAATATAATGGAACATGTTCCAGAACAGACACTTTTATATTCTCAATATTTCCATGGTGCACTGAGTTAAAATGTTCAGCAATAGGACTAGTAATTTTATTATTTTTAACATCTCTAATATGTTCTTTTATCCTATCTGCTAGCAAGTGATGTGATGTGACTGTGTAGCAAGTGATGCTTTAATAAAGAGGTTTCTTGTTTAAAAAAAGGTAGGAATTAAATAATGTATGTAATGTTGCTTAGATTATATAATATATAGCAATATATGTAAAGTACAATGTTTATGTTAATGTAGTCTGATTACTTTTACATGAATGTAAATTTGCCTTTGTCACAAGTGATAATTCATTAAAGGTGTTTTTTTTTTTTGGGGGTAGGTGGGAAAACACCGGTTTTAGCCCTTCACTACAAAACATCCCAAACACTACTTCATTCTGGGGATCTTCTCTCACTGAAGTCTTGACCAGAAACCAAATCTCATAATAGTACAGGCGGCTCAGTTTATTTATCCTATGTTGCTAAGCACTGGAACTCTATATCCAACCCACTCACTCTAAAACAGGACAACTTTACCATATGTTTCAAGCACAACGTGAACAGCACCCATCTTCCTCATGGCTATGTTCATTCTCCCATCCTGACCAAAACAACTTTTGTTTCTGTTTCTATTTGATTTTCAGTCGGTCAGTCACCCTGACTCTCATTTTTCTTATCCATGTCTCTTTCATCCCCACTCCTGCTTCTCTAATTAACCTATATCTTTAATCCTTTCTTACTAATACCCCCTCCTTACCCACCTCATCATCTTACCTGTCTACTGTTATCTCACCCTCTCTACTTTCATAACTTACTCTACTTATGTTTCTCTTGATTATTTCTGCTGTACTGACATCCTACCCACATTAATGTCAGTATACTTGTACTGAACCAATGTACGTTATCATTGCTTTTGTATCTCCAGCTATTACATGTTAACATTTCTAACACTTGTGTAAAATAACAGAACTTCTGAAGTATATGATAAATGTCTTTATTGTTTGTCTCAATACTGCCTGCAATGTTATTGTTCATTGTAAATATGTATTTTATGTGGAGCTTTTCTCCTCAGGCCTCTATTCAAAATGGTATTTGTGCCCAGTTGGACTTTCTCAGTAAACAAAAAACAATAAAAATAAAAAAAATTTTATGAATATATTATTCTGTATGGTGATTATTTTCCTTCTTCCAGAATCCCACTCTCTCTTTTTCTTGAACTTCCTCCCCTGCGTCATTCATTTCCATTTTGAATTATAACCTTCTGTTTGTGTTATGTGTATGAGCCTTAACTGTGTAGTTCTAAAATATCCCTTCAGGTCAGGTAATCCTAAACCACCTGGTTCTATTGGAAGGATCCCACTTAACTCTTGCTTCTTCCCCCAGATTAATTAATTCAACTTTTTATTAATTGTTGTTCTCATCTACTCCAGTGGTTGAGAAAAATATACCTGACCTGCATATAAAACTAAAGGGGTGAAAATCATTTGCACTGCTTGTGTCTTAATATCCATATCCATAAACAAGAGCTTCACGTTTTTCAGTTTTTGTATGGTATTTTTAGTCTCTTCCCACATATCCTTTAAATACTTAATCTCATGTTACCATTAATAATGGAATTGTTGAACTAATTCATACGTGGGTAAGTAATTTATGGCTATAGCTTTTGTTTTATTTTCATAATGTTATATCCCGAAAAGACTTGAAACTGCCTCAATGCTCCACAATATTGAAATGTTATGTTCAAAATAACATCATCTGCAAATCAAACCAACTTGTCTTTATTACCATGCCATTTATATCCTTGCATTTCTGAGTCATTTATTTTCTTTGTCAGTGACTAAAGCAAATGACAAAGGTGAAAGTGAGTACTCCCTGCCTGGCTTCTCTTTTCAAACACAGCTCATCTGAGAGGAACCCTCCCATTTAAATTCTTGCCTCCAATCCTTCATATATCCTCCTAATTAACCTTATTATTGTATCAAGGAAAGCAAATGTTTCCATTGCCCTACTCTTAAAATCCTAGCTTACTCTATTTATATATGGTTACCTTTGTTGGGGGGGGGGTGAGAGGGATGTGGATTTCCCAGGTGATTAGCTTGTGATCAGATCTAACTAGGGAGAAGATGACTATTGGTGTAGTGCAATGGTCACCCATATTAGTAATGACCAGCTCAAGGATGTTGCTACCTCTAGTAGGGGTAAGAACGAGCTGGTCCTGGGCATTGGAATTAATGAATTCCAGAAAGAGTTGGGCAAGTGTATTGGTATATGAATAGTTTTCCCAGTTAATGGAGGGGTAGTTGAAGTCTCCCAGTATGAGAGTGTTAGGTTGGACCCTAATGTTCTCCAGGGCGCTTAGGAATGTGGAGTGTGAATCTTGGGACATGGTTGGGGACCTATAGCAGGCTACGACCTGAGTCGCTGTCTTACCCAATGTTAGTTGCACCCGAAGTATCTCAGATGCGTTATGTTGCACTACCAGTCTGGAGGTGTGCGCATCCTTTATAAATATGGAAACACCACCGCCTTTGGAGCTTCGGTCCAAGTTCTGGGGCCGAAAGGTGTGGAATGAGTTGTAGCCTGGTAGTGCAGGGGTGCTTTCTGCTGCCTTGAACGATGTCTCTGTTACAGCAGAAATGTAGTGTTCTCCATTTTAAAGAGTACTTTGAGCAAGTGCATTTTGAGATTTAGACTTCTAGCATTGTACAGCATGACCCACAAATTGCATTTGTTTGTAGCGGTTATGGTGGTAATTTGGTCTTTGGAACACCACCTAAGAAAGGCACTATAGGTGTGGCAAGAGCCTTGGCCAGTAACCGGAAGCCCAGGGGTGACATATGAAGGCCATCTCTGGCAATGCATCGAGGTCTATCAGTCATGTCATCCCCAGGCAGACAGATACTGGATCCCTTTAGAATGACACCAAAAACTTAGCCAATTGTTGAACTCAATCATTTTCTACTTGTACTGTGGTATCATTCTGGGTGATGGTAAGATGCTGCTCAGGGCTAGGGTCATATCCGCCTGGGCTGCATAATCAGAGAGCTCCTCCATGTCTCTTTTCATGTAGTCCGCAGAGGTACGTCTCAGGTCATTCACACCCACATGTACAATGACAGAGTCATATTTGTATCTCTTGTTGAGGGACCTGAGTGCATGTGTTATGTGGTGGATCCTGGCACCTGACAGGCAGCTGACTGTTACTTTCTTCTTATTCAACCTAGTGAGTGGGACATCAGTATGCCTCACGATCGAGTTACCTATGACTAGTGTGTTGGGCATGCTGTTTTGCCTCAGGGGCTTTGGTTTGAGTGGCATACTGTTTAGGAGAGTTGTGTCTCATGATTAGTGTTGTGTTGTGGTGGTCGAGTGCGTTTTTGCTTTGGAGGTCTCTGCTGTTTGGTTAGATTTTTATTGAGAGCCTCCGCAAAGGTAGGAGTGTAGTTTGTGTTTTTTATGTGAAGGCAATGCTGATGTGTATTCTGGAGGGCTGTGTTCCATGTTGTGTGGTGCAAGTGTTGACCTTCTCCTCTTGACCAGCTTTTCTGGTCTTGGCTGGAGAGTGTGTGGCTTCCAATTTGGATATATAAGTGCATCTCTCACAGGTCTGAGTGTTGGCGGTAAGAGGAGAGGGTTGTCTGTGTACATGAGGCAGTTGCTACATTGCCTCAGAATGCCCATGTTCACCAATTTAATAGGAGAAAGCACAGGGAACTGACCCTTAGACATGCATGGAGGGGTGGGCATTAATAAGTACTGGAGCTCTTTCCTTGTAGAACTTTTAGTGCTGGTAGCACTTTTGTGTACTACAATAATTGCTACAAGAAGTCTGGTAAAGTGCTAAACTAACAAGCTAGTAAAAGTGCAGGAGAGGAGAGAACTAGCAGATCTAAGGGAAAAATTGAAGAGCAGACTTTGGCATCGCTCGGAAGCTTGTAAACAGTCCTGGATACAGCAAATCTGTATCTGGACTAGATTAATTACAGGAAAGGTGGGAAACAAGCGCAGATGTGGGCTTTTAAACAAGAAAGTTGAAAGAGATGAAAAAACTGCCCAAATGGTCAATAAACTCCAATTTCTGGGCCAAAAACCACTCCTCCTGTGGTAGACAGGCTACCTAGTACTTACCACTCCCACTAATAAGCTAGAAGACTTCCCTCCAACACAGAAAGGCTGGGGGGCCCAGAAGCTTACACACAGTCCTGAATACAGCAGATCTGTACATGGACTAGACTATTTACAGGAAAGGTGGGAAACAAGTACAAACACAGTCTTTTGAACCAGAAAGTTGAAAGAGATGGAAAAACTGCCCAAATGGTCAATAAACTACAATTTTGGGTCAAAAACCACTCCTCTTGTGGTAGATAGGCTACTTAGTACTTACCACTCCCACTGATGAGCTAGAATGTTTCCCTCCAACACAGAAAGACTTTGGGGGCTCAGAAGCTTACAAAGAATCCTAGATACAGCAAATCTGTACCTGGAGTAGACTAGTTACAGGAAAGGCTTGGGACAAACGCATATTCGGGCTTTTAAACCAGAAAGTTGAAAGAGATGGGAAAAACTGCCCAAACAGCCATTAAACTACAATTTCTGGGCCAAAACCACTCCTCTTGTTGTAGGTAGGCTACCTAGTGCGTACCACAACCACTGATAAGCTTAGAAGGCTTCCCTCCAACACAGAAAGGCTTGGGTGGGGGTGCAGAAGCTTACCAACAGTTCTGGATACAGCAGGTATGTATCTGGACTAGACTGCTTACAGGAAAGGCAGGAAACAAGGTTATAATTTTTTTTGTTGTTTACAGAAAAACAGCTAAAACAGCAGTAAATACAATTCAAATTAAGTGCAGTCTAGCACACTTGAGTGTGTAGCAATATTACGGCAAATACAGTTTAAATAAATGTAATTTAATTAAGAAATGACTAAAAACAAGTGCAGAAGGCAGTAAATTAGAAGGCTTACTAACAAGCAGTAATAAGTGCAGAGTAAAAGCAACTGAACAGATAGCATACAGAACAGCAACTTAAGACAGAGTAAGAACAGCTGAATAAAGTGTGTGTATATGTATGTGTGTGTGTGTGTGTGTGTGTGTGTGTGTGTGTGTGTGTATATATATATATATATATATATTTTTTTTTTTTTTTTTTGAGAGGGAGCAGAGCAGGATTAAGAGGCTACAGGATTTGTCCTTCCCAAATACTCTCTTTATACACAGTGGATACAGCTGAAGAGATGGGACTAGTAGGGAGTGCCTGAAATCAGAATATGATCTCACTGCACTTTGTTGAGTGAGCAAATGAGATGGGCCCAGAAGGAGTATCCAAATACAAATTTACAAGAGGGGCGGGCAATTTCAAAGCCACCAAGATTAACACCAAAACAAGATCAGGGAGGGAGGGTGGGGAACTAACTGTAGAGAGACGGTCCACAATATTCAATTCAGTTAATATTCAGTGAAAAAATAAAAAAATGCAATACTGTATGAAAAAGTGCAGATAAGTGTGCTTAAAGTCTCTTATACATCCAATTGATAAGCCTCATCTACCTATAGCGTAGCATAATTACGTTTTCTATATACATTTTTCCATTTGTGCCCTTTCCTGATTTTCTGCTTTGTACAATTTTTCAAAAAGTTTCTGAAATATTTCTAATACCTCTACGGGATCTCTTATTGTCATTTTCTTGTTATAGGCTCTCTGTTTGGAAACAACCCTTTCTGTTTTCTTTTTCCTATGTCATTGAGCTAAAAGTTTTTGTGCTCTGAAATTGTTATCAGACTGTAGTTGCTTAACAGCAGTCTTTCTAAACTTATGCTTCTTATCCAAATACTCCCTTATTTTATCTTTAACACTCATTTGTGCCACTTGTTCTGTGATATTCACCTTATTCTGCAATACATTAGCCCTTGTCAATCCCTCTAGATATTTCCTGTTATTACTTAACTGTGTTGCTCTCTATTTCATCTCTAATTTTAAACCTCATTTTTATTTTATCCCAATGTCTTCCCTAATAACTCTAGAAATTTCCACTACCCATTCCTTCAATTCCTCTCTTTTTAACAGGTAAGTGATAAAATACCAGTGTCTCGTGTTTGTCATTACCCTGCATTTTTATCATAGTTTTTCAGTTCATTATCTGAAATAGTTATTGGATATGTGTTGAAACTTTCAATTAAATGTACATTTTCCTGTAAAATACAATTTATATGTAGTGTAGCCCAGTTATTGTACCTTGTTGATAAATATGTAAATTCTGTCCAAGTTCTTACTACTGAAGTTACATATTCCATACAAAATATTTTCATATATTTCTTTAGAAATCTACCCTCTTTTCCTGTATTTTCCCATCCTGGTCTCCTAATACAACCTCACTATTACAAGTCAAATTCCAGTCCCCATCTATGAGTAGTATTCCCTGCTGAAAGCTGATTATTTCTCTCAAAATATTCTTAAACTCCACAGTAGCAGCTTTTAGTAGAAAATATGTAGGTACATGCCAGCAAACTCATCCTCCCCTGCCAGTAGCTGCTAACTGCTGCAAATCTGCCATTATTTTCCCTCGTTTCCCCTTTTTCTGTCACTATTGGAGCACCAGTGACAATTAGTATAATTACTCCCCTTTTCCTTTGTCCCTACTGAATATCCATCCTGAAATCATTTATTTGTCAAATGTACTTATTTGTTTCCAAATATGTCTACTGCATCATTGCTTTTTGTAATCTCTGTTTCTAATGTAATTTAGTACTCTTTCCTTTTGGTCTATATATACAAGACCATTTATGTTTTAAGATAATGTGCATATCATCATAGCCTTTATGTTAAAAAGTAGCAGTAGTTGTTCCCACTTATTATAAGTGTCAGTTTTCTGCATGTACATTTCCATATTTTGAGTTGGCAGGTTGATCTTGTATACAGTTGTTTCTTCTCAACTCCATTTGAACCCATGTCAAAATTTTCAGTACTTTTTGTTTTAATGAAAACCCTCAAATAAAAATCTAAATAAATTTTCAAAACACTCCCATCCCTGATTAACTTATAACAAACATACAAAACTATGTAGATCTTCTGCACATGAAAACAGTTGTACCAAATGGACAGCTGTACCCACAGGCATTACCTAACTTAAATTTAAGTTTATCCATGCTATAAAGCGCATGTTACAACCTGTATTCCCACTTAAGATGACTGCTGTCTATTCTTTCATTATCTCTATTCCCCTCCCAGATGTGAAAAACAGCTTGAATGCCTTCAGAAAACATTTACTTTTAGCCCTAAGAAAAAGTGCACTGGTTATCTTTAAATAAAACTAAGTTGTACATTGTTCTTTTAAATTGCATTAAAGTATTAAGGCTGCTAGAGAGACTTCTGTCACTTACTTTGCATAATCTCAAATTTTATTTTTCACTGGACTATTTGACATTGTACCTTTAAATTTTGTATTTCTTTTAACAAATAATCTTCAGAACTCTCAAGATTTATTTGCAGACAGGAGTGAATCTTTGTAAATTTCACTCAGAACAAAATGTACAGCTACTTTCAGCGGCACACTTCTTGACTCGCACTGAACATTTACTAATGAAAAAAACAAGCTAATATCTTTGCAGATGTAAGAAACTAGTCATTTTCATCATTTTGTCTTATTTGTAAGTCTACTTGCTTACCAATACCTTTGTTTATAGCTTAAGCCAAGAGCATTTAATCCAGACACACACACTTGTAAAAATAAGAGAAAATATGTAAATTCTACGCATAATGTAATCAGTGCACTTTTACACCCCACTCCACCCCAACAGCCCAAAATTGCAGCATATTAACATTAAACTTGCTATTGTCCAGCTTTCTTTCTGTTGTACTGTAAAACTTGTATTTCTTGCAACTAAAAGAAAGTACTGGTTTACTTTAAAACTTTTAACACATACAGCAGTCACTAAAAATACTCCTCACATTTTAAATACCCAGGACTACACACTACACCAAACTGCTTCTCTACATATAACATTCATTTTACTTCATTAAATGTATACAAATGTTAATAATAACAAAAATTGTTTTACTTGCAGTTGCTTTTTACTCTTTTGTGTCTTTCTAAACATTAATGACAAAAGTGGGGTATGTGCTGTACAGTCTGCCCACAAGTTTAGCAGAGTCAACAAAAGTTCAGTCTTTCTCCGCCACTTTTTCTTGCAAAGCCATATTTCACAAATGTGACTGATGCTTTATAGCCTCCAATTTATTTACCAATTTCAGTGTTGCTGGTCTTCCTTGCCATCTCCATCTCCCAACACCAGACTCTGCTTCAAGTCTAAGCTGCTTCTGATTCTTCTAGTCAACCCCTGTGCTGTTTCTCAAGCATTTTCTATTGGAACATGGAAAAGGTTTCACTGACAGTCTCACTGTGAGCTTTATTGTCAATTGAATGAAAAGCAGAGTCCCCTTCTGCCTACTGGCTCACTTTTTTGGGGGGGTAAACATTTTGCTCTCTTTATCCTGTTCTGCATAAAAAAAATGTCTGTGATCCTCCAGGACAAATATACTGAAGACAGATGGATATGACAGCTTGAGTCTCACACCTGCCTCTCAACATTCCATGATTGCTGGGATGAATTTGCTTCTCTTCTGTCTGGTGTACAGTGAATAATAATTTTCCACAAGCAATCTGCTGTCTCCATTCTTTAATACTTTTCCCTTCTTCCATTGTTTTGTAAGAATTGATTATTTCTGCTGGTATGAGCACATCTTTCTTAATACACATCTTGACTACTTTTATTTATTTACTTATTGACATTTGATTACCGAGAAAGTTCGATTGGGTAGAAGCCCATTTTCAGCGGAAGCCTGGGGAGAAAAATGCTCCATATTATTACAAATGATTTTAGAAGAATAATTTTACAATCTTCAAATATAAAACATTGGAGTTTAAGTAATTATTACAAATTAGACATAATATAAAAAATTGGATAAGAATCGATACAAGGTATATGACAATCATTTAATATTTATTGAAATTTTAGACAGTTTGTAGAGAAATTAAAGGTAAATTAGTCTAATACAAATATGATCCAAACAAACCAGATGCAGAGCAGCACAACAGTCGAGACGGGTCCCCACGTAAAAAATGTATAAAAGACAATATCAGTCACCATGAACGTGGTACCCTTGATGGCAATGAAACGTAACAAGAGAATTCTCTCATTGAAATACTCCAACTCTCTGTTGTCCAAC
Source organism: Protopterus annectens (assembly GCF_019279795.1). Taxonomy (NCBI): domain Eukaryota; kingdom Metazoa; phylum Chordata; order Ceratodontiformes; family Protopteridae; genus Protopterus; species Protopterus annectens. The sequence goes on along the minus strand of NC_056745.1, from coordinate 330,671,646 downwards.
AAATTTTAGCACGAAACAACTGTAAATAATTCAAGAGCTCTTTATTAACAACGAGTGAGCGCTTTCGCCAAAGGGCTTCTTCCGACTCTTTATGTATTTACAAAAATCTTTCCTGTTTAAAAAGCACACCATCCACTTTCATTGGATACAATATCCTGATCAAGGGCGGGATTTAAAGTAGTATGCACTTCTTATTCTACTTTAACATATAATGGTCTGTAAAATCTTTCTTTAAAAAGTACATATTCAACTACAATCTGATTAGACCAGTAACATAACATAAAATGCATGTAAACTAAAAAGTCCAATAAAACCAAACATCTAAAAAAACGTTCATATTGCTCTTGCAACATTCTTGGCGACCCTCACACTTTTAAAATACAAGTTCCCATAAAATTCATTAAGCGACCATTTTCCAAGGGCAGGTAGACTAACTATGTACATTTAAAACCAATATTTTGTAGCTTACTCAAGCCCTACGTACATGGTGTTGCTCTTCATTTTAGTAGTGCAGAGAAATCATTAACACAACAAAAGATACGTATAAACTGAGTAGCCCAGTAGGAACGAACACCTACGGACAGTTCATCCTGCTCCTACAGCATATTTAGCAAAACTCACACTCCTCAAAATCTAAAACAAGTACGTTCTCATGAGGATACATGGAGGGCTGTTCAAAGATAGATAAATTAACTATGTGCATTAAGAGACATATGTTATAAAATATTCAAACCAAACAGGTATGAAACTGATCTACAGTTCGATAATGCACATAGTCATAAATAAATAATAAAAAATACATAACTGGTTAAACTAACCTATAAACATACAAATTAAAGACTTTATGAACAACTTGCACAATGTATGTAATATTTATCATTGTCAAGTTGGCATATATCATATGACTGCATATACTGTGATTTCTAAGCCAATATATAATATTTAGTTGTATATATGTTAAACATAATAAATATATGTATTTATAACTTACGTTCAGGTGAAGACTAAAGATATCAAACTTCTAGATGGTCAAGTCATTAAAAACACATACATGTGTATATATATATATAGAAAAAAATGCACACATATATGTATATCTAAATATATACACATATATATATATATATATCAATACATAAATGTTACTGACTCAAAAATAACCAAACATTAACTAGAAGGGGACCCATACTTCAAAATAAAACATTTAGTCAGGTTGAGTGAATATATGTATTGCATGTATGTGCATACAGGGTTCCAAGGATGCTGATTGAAGTGTCCAAATAACACATCTCTTAATATCACAAGATAGAACATTAATACTCATACTCAATGTTTTTTCCTACACAACCTCCTACTCTTTAGGAAAGGTTTAATTTGTACCTTGTCATTGAGGCCAGGGGGTGTATCCGACCTCCATCTAATAATCCATCTAGTCTCATTCTCCAAGGTCCTGTTTATCAAATCTCCTCCTCTAACACCTTGTGTAAGCTGTTGAATGACACAAAAATCAAAGGTGTGTTGTGTACCTTCCAAGAATTGAATGAACTTTTATTATGTAGACAAATCAGTTATGATTTTTATCTTTTCTTATTGATTGAACATCCTACTATACCTTATTTAAAAGGTCTTCCAAAAATGCACAAGGGACAGATACCTCCTCCTATGCGTCCCATTGTGGTTGGACACAACTGGGTAACTGAAAATCTTTCCATATTTCTGGAGAAGAAATTAAGACCATTAGTATCATCAGTACCCACAATTCTAAGAGATTCATATCAATTGATTGACTATATTAAGAAATTAGATTTTGAGGTCACAGAAACACATCTCTTAGTCACATTAGACGTTAAGAGTCTATTTACTGTAATTCCGAATCTGTATGGTATGGAAGCCATTAGATCCATATTAAACAAGGAAGGTAGTTTCACTAATAATGAACAAATTCTAATTAATACACTACTGGAAATTGTTCTGACCAAGAATGTTATGATGTTTGATGAACACTTTTATATACAACAGTGGGGGGTGGCCATGGGCACCCCCTGCGCCAACACATATGCAAATCTTGTTGTATATAATTGGGAGACTACAAATCTTTTTACTCACCCTGGCTATAAGAAGATACTCTTTTATCACAGATTTGTAGATGATATACTTTTATTATGGGATGGAACCATACAGGAATTGAAAAGTTTTATAGTAGATTTAGAGATGACTACAGATTTTTTAAAGTTCTCAATTGAATACTCTCTCTCAGAAATTGATTTTTTGGATCTAAAAATTAAGAAGGATGGACAAGGGGGATTAGAGACATCTTTATTCAGGAAAGCATGCTGGAGAAATAATTTGTTGCAATATGACAGCATGCACCCTAGATTCATTTTTAAAAAAAAAAAAAAAAAAAATATAGTAAAGAGTCAATATGTAGGCATCGTGAATTTGACATACTAGAAAAGATGTTTCAGGATAGGAAATATAATCCAGACATGGTCAGAAATATTAAAGATTCGTTTGTACAAGAGAAAGATATATCTAGGGGTCAAAAATACTCTAGTCATTCTAATATAGGAAGGACTTGGAATTTTTCATCTAGAAGGAATTATATAAACCCTTCTAAAATAAATTCAGACTATGTTAGATGTATTATTACATATACAAGTGATAATAAATATGTAACAGAAATTATTTCGAAGAACTGGCCTATCCTGACAACAAATGAAGATATTAAACAATTGGTTGGTGTAAGACCGAATTTTGTTTATAAGAATTCTAAGAACCTGAAACGGATATTATGTGATGAAAAACTGCACAGATCATTGACACCCTATAATCCATTCAAGAATAACATAAGAGGAACCCACTCCTGTGGGAAGTGTAGTTCCTGTGAGTGGATATCTAAGGATAAGACATTCTTCCACTCTGAGCTATTATTTAACTTTGAATTTAAGTGTACTGCAAACTGTGAGGATAGCAATGTCATATACCTGGCCACCTGTGAGTCATGCCCGGCTTTTTATATAGGCATGACCACAAGGAGGCTCAGGGATAGGATACAAGAACATATTCATGCCATTAAAAAAGCTGACAAAAAGAATGCGTTAGCTAAACATATTGTAGACTATCCAGAACATAAGTTTCTCTTTAGAGTTTTACAAAAGAAAGAAATGAATACTAGAAAAGGAGACAACTTCAATGACCTTGAGAACTTAGAATTAAATTGGATTTTTAATTTTAGAGCTCAAAGTCCTCCAGGTTTGAATGTATATGTGAGTATTAGATCACACTTGAAAAGACGAAAGTATTAATATAAAATGAAATGTTTGTCTATTGTATATGGTCCCTATCAGTTTTATTATTTAGTTTTTAGTTCTGCATTCAGCATTACACTTCACAATGTATTAAGAACTATCTCTTTTTTGGATTCATATGAATGTATATTTATTTATTTATTCAGTTATTTATCTGTTTATTGTTATTATATATTATATAGATGATAGTTTAACACATATTTATATATATATATAAAAAGCATCTTTATATGGGATTGTTATGAATTGTTTTAGTATAGAGGTTGTGAATGGGATGATGGTGTTTTAACCTGTAACTAGCTACAGTTCTTTGGTTGATGTGTATATAGGCTGTAATATGATATGCATATATCCTAAGATCAGTATTTTTAGTGAGTAGGTGTATGCATATACTAAACTTTTTTACATAGAGGCTGTGCATAACATGGAGCTTTTCTACCAGATTTTAGAAATAGTTTTATTAAATATAAGAATGATGTATTTAATGGCTGCAAGAATAGGAAATATTTCTCTGTTTTATAAGCGTGGCACTTTGATCTGTTTCCTTTTAGAAAAACATGTAGCTAATTATTTTTGGGCTACACCCTGCCATAACTAATTGAAAAAGTGAATAACCATTACTATAGGTTAATTAATTCCTAATTTCAATAATGCTTGTGGATATAAAGAATGTGTTTTTACTATTGTTCACTGAATCTGAAGAAGCGTGCCTTGTGGAAGCACGCGAAAGCGCTCATTCTGTCATTTTAAATAAAGAAGATTTTATTACGTGGTGGTGCTCTCCAGTTTTTACTACAACCTTGTGTAAGCTGTTGAATGACACAAAAATCAAAGGTGTGTTGTGTACCTTCCTTCTTAATATGCCTGGATAAAGCATTGACATCTGAGCCTATCCTAATTTGATACTTATGCTCTCTAATGCGCTCCTTAAGAGTGCGATTGGTTTTCCCTACATAATATGCGGTGCATGAACTGCACATCGCCACATAGATCACATTCTTACTCTCACAGTTAGTGTTGGTTTTAAAATAAAATACACGTCCTGTTGTAGGATGTGTAAACGTGGTTGTCTCATTAATATCAGAACATTGGTTACACTTACCACATGGTATTGTATTAATGTTCTTGTCGTTAGTTCTAAATCTGTCATACCTGCCTGCATAATATACTTTTCAAATTCGGATGGTTTTTAAATGTAACTTGTGGTACCAAACCTACTACATCCCTCACCCCACTGTCAGATGTTAAAATCTCCCAGTGCTTAGTCATGGATCTTCTTACTTCCAAGTTTGTTTTGCTGTAGTTTAAAATGGCCCTTACTTCAGTTTGTGGAGTCCCCGTATTATTAATCTGTTCAACTTGCTCCATGAAATAGGGTCTAGCACTACTAGTCCTCAGTGAATCTACAGCCTCAATAGTCTCCTGAATCTCATCTTCACCATATCCTCTCTAAAACATGCCCTTCATCTCATGTCTCTCACGTTCATAAATACCTTGATCTGGGTTGAGTCTAGACACTCTCATGAATTGTCCCTTTAGGACATTATTAAAAACATGTCGGGGGTGCATGCTTCGTCTATGAAGCAGATTGTTTCTATGACACCCCTTCCTGTGTATGGATGTATTCAGCATGCCATTAGGCATTCTGTGTACCTCAACATCCAAAAAGGAAATGTTGACAGTAGAAAAATTCAGGGTAAATTTTAAAAACTCAGTCGTCTTATCTAAATACATCACAAAGTTCTTGAGGGATCCCTCATCACCCAGCCACAAGAAGAAAAGGTCGTCCACAAAACGGCAATACATGCCTACACTTTCCTTAAATTGGGGGTTATCACATAGAAAAATATCTTCCCACCTAGCCATGACTAGGTTGGCGTAGCTATTGGCACAGGAGGTGCCCATAGCTACGCCATCCCTCTGTGAATATATCTCCTCTTTAAATATAAACACATTATTTGTTAGAATTGTTTCAAGTAATAGAGTAATTAAATCTATTTTCTTATCAGAAAACTGTGAGTGTGTCTTTAAATAATCCATAATATATTTTATCCCTGTATCGTTAGGAATTGTTGTAAAAAGACTCACCACGTCTAAGGTTACTAAGAGAAACTCTTGATCATATGCCAAGTGTTTAGTATTAGAATAGAGGTCTATCAAGAATTGTTTATTATCTCTCAAAATTCTTTTATTCTCATTGACCAGGGGCCTAAATACATCCTCCAGATATATGGAGAGAGGTTCAGTGACCCACCCCTGACCCGCTACAATGGGTCTCATTGGTGGGTCATTACTATTTTTGTGGACCTTGGGTAATCCTTGTATGACCGGTAAAGTTGCATCCTTAACCTTAAAATAGTCATACAATTCTTGAGTTATATGAAATGACATGACAAGATCATCTAAGGTATTGTAAACGCTAAATACCTTCTCTGTCAAAACATCATGATCTATCTTAGTGTAGAACTGTAAGTCACTTAACATTGATTCCATTTTCTCATCATAGTAAGAGGTATCCATGATGACCACAGGTCCACCCTTATCAGCTGGTCGAATGATAATAGATCTATCACTCCTCAGGGCCTTTAAGGCCTGTCTCTGCTTGTAATTTAAATTTTGTCCATGCCTATTAGGCCTCCTATCCTGAAAGTTCCTATAAATATCATTTTCTAATACATTACCAAACACTTCCACAGCTGGGTGAAGAGATGGTACATATAGGCTATTAGCACGAAACCTATTAGTGGTCATATGATTACTATAGTTTCCAAAATCCAGTTTCAACTGTATGTTCCTGATGAACAATTTGGTGTCTATAATAGTGTCCACAAGGTCACTGTCTTTAGTAGGAATAAATCCAAGACCTTTGCTTAACACTTGTTTCTCATATATATTCAGAGTCCTGGATGATAAATTAATAACTAGTGATTTATCTTCCCCCACATTTTCTTCAACGTGGGGCCTTGTTGTTCTTCTATAGATCCTTTCCTCTTCTGCCTCCCTCTGCTTGTCGCACGTTTCTTCTCCAAAAAATTATTCTGGGCTATAGGGAGGGGTGCTGGTAACCCAACATTGGTTTTGGGTCTAACTACTGGTGTACCTGCTAGTGGGTTGGTGTCATTTGAATCATATATAGGTCCCACCAAGCCTGTGCCTAAAATAGGGTTAGTCTGTTCACTCACAATAAACGAGTGGGGCGTACCCTCCCCTGACCTCCCAGTATTCACATACTCTGTATCCTGTATTCTAGTCCCTGCATTTAAATCAGTGCTGCTAATAGATTCCCCACCATCAATATTTGATGTTACAGGGTTGACTTGTGTGTCGTTGTTGGTAATTGACCTCACACTATTCACTACATGTGTAACAGTGTTCAGTTCCTGGCGACTAGTATTTCTAGATTCTCTAAAATTGAGATGCGGTGGTTCATCTGTACCAGTATTCCCCTGTGTATAGACATTCCTATCTCTGGGCCAAGTAAAAACATAGTTATTTTTAAAATCTCGTGTATCTCTCGTAATTTTGACCTTTTTCTGCTCAAGCATTCTCTTCTCCATGAGTAAAACATCATCTAACACCCTTTCAAGTCTCACAACATATGTATTGTTAACATACTTCAGTTTAAAGTCATTAAACATTTTGTTCACCGACAGTCTTAATTTTTTCTCTTCAGGCAGATGAAAGTCAATTAATAACTTCATGTAGTTGAAGCTAAGCTCCAAATTAAGTTGTTGCCAGCGATATAATAAGTCTGGGTACAAATTACCAGAAGTTGGCATCTTCAAGATGCGGAGTCCACGTGGTATTATACGCTTCAACAAACATGCTTCAAAATACTGTCTTTGAATTTGTAGCCTTTTTAACTTTACTAAAGCTGTTTCTAGTTCTTGTAAGTCTCTGGTAACACTTAAGTTACTTACATCGTTGTGAGTGTCCATGTTCCCGTCTATTATCGGTTCAAAGTCCAAGAGCGAGTTCACCTCGCCTGTTACACAGACCTGGAAGCGTTCAGCAAATCCGTTAGTTCGTTCCGGTCCAATTGGAACGTACGGTAGTTCAATACTAGGTTGATCCTCGTTCGCCATCCTCAACAAACGCTGCTCCGTCAAATATAAAAATGTAATCCAAACAAACCAGATGCAGAGCAGCACAACAGTCGAGACGGGTCCCCACGTAAAAAATGTATAAAAGACAATATCAGTCACCATGAACGTGGTACCCTTGATGGCAATGAAACGTAACAAGAGAATTCTCTCATTGAAATACTCCAACTCTCTGTTGTCCAACAAATTTTAACACGAAGCAACTATAAATAATTCAAGAGCTCTTTATTAACAACGAGTGAGCGCTTTCGCCAAAGGGCTTCTTCCGACTCTTTATGTATTTACAAAAATCTTTCCTGTTTAAAAAGCACACCATCCACTTTCATTGGATACAATATCCCGGTCAAGGGCGGGATTTAAAGTAGTATGCACTTCTTATTCTGCTTTAACATATAATGGTCTGTAAAATCTTTCTTTAAAAAATACATATTCAACTACAATCTGATTAGACCAGTAACATAACATAAAATGCATGTAAACTAAAAAGTCCAATAAGACCAAACATCTGAAAAAACGTTCATATTGCTCTTGCAACATTCTTGGCGACCCTCACACTTTTAAAATACAAGTTCCCATAAAATTCATTAGGCGACCATTTTCCAAGGGCAGGTAGACTAACTATGTACATTTAAAACCAATGTTTTGTAGCTTACTCAAGCCCTACGTACATGGTGTTGCTCTTCATTTTAGTAATGCAGAGAAATCATTAACATAACAAGAGATACGTATAAACTGAGTAGCCCAGTATGAACGAACACCTACGGACAGTTCATCCTGCTCCTACAGCATATTTAGCAAAACTCACACTCCTCAAAATCTAAAACAAGTACGTTCTCATGAGGATACATGGAGGGCTGTTCAAAGATAGATAAATTAACTATGTGCATTAAGAGACATATGTTATAAAATATTCAAACCAAACAGGTATGAAACTGATCTACAGTTCGATAATGCACATAGTCATAAATAAATAATAAAAAATACATAACTGGTTAAACTAACCTATAAACATACAAATTAAAGACTTTATGAACAACTTGCACAATGTATGTAACATTTATCATTGTCAAGTTGACATATATCATATGACTGCATATACTGTGATTTCTAAGCCAATATATAATATTTAGTTGTATATATGTTGCAAGAGCAATATGAACGTTTTTTTAGATGTTTGGTTTTATTGGACTTTTTAGTTTACATGCATTTTATGTTATGTTACTGGTCTAATCAGATTGTAGTTGAATATGTACTTTTTAAAGAAAGATTTTACAGACCATTATATGTTAAAGTAGAATAAGAAGTGCATACTACTTTAAATCCCGCCCTTGATCGGGATATTGTATCCAATGAAAGTGGATGGTGTGCTTTTTAAACAGGAAAGATTTTTGTAAATACATAAAGAGTCGGAAGAAGCCCTTTGGCGAAAGCGCTCACTCGTTGTTAATAAAGAGCTCTTGAATTATTTACAGTTGTTTTGTGCTAAAATTTGTTGGACAACAGAGAGTTGGAGTATTTCAATGAGAGAATTCTCTTGTTACGTTTCATTGCCATCAAGGGTACCACGTTCATGGTGACTGATATTGTCTTTTATACATTTTTTACGTGGGGACCCGTCTCGACTGTTGTGCTGCTCTGCATCTGGTTTGTTTGGATTACATTTTTATATTTGACGGAGCAGCGTTTGTTGAGGATGGCGAACGAGGATCAACCTAGTATTGAACTACCGACGCTCCAATTGGACCGAACGAACTAACGGATTTGCTGAACTCTTCCAGGTTCAGGTAACAGGCGAGGTGAACTCGCTTTTGGACTTTGAACCGATAATAGACGGGAACATGGACACTCACAACGATGTAAGTAATTTAAGTGTTACCAGAGACTTACAAGAACTAGAAACAGCTTTAGTAAAGTTAAAAAGGCTACAAATTCAAAGACAGTATTTTGAAGCATGTTTGTTGAAGCGTATAATACCACGTGGGCTCCGCATCTTGAAGATGACAACTTCTGGTAATTTGTACCCAGACTTATTATATCGCTGGCAACAACTTAATTTGGAGCTTAGCTTCAACTACATGAAGTTATTAATTGACTTTCATCTGCCTGAAGAGAAAAAATTAAGACTGTCGGTGAACAAAATGTTTAATGACTTTAAACTGAAGTATGTTAACAATACATATGTTGTGAGACTTGAAAGGGTGTTAGATGATGTTTTACTCATGGAGAAGAGAATGCTTGAGCAGAAAAAGGTCAAAATTACGAGAGATACACGAGATTTTAAAAATAACTATGTTTTCACTTGGCCCAGAGATAGGAATGTCTATACACAGGGGAATACTGGTACAGATGAACCACCGCATGTCAATTCTAGAGAATCTAGAAATACTAGTCGCCAGGAACTGAACACTGTTACACATGTAGTAAATAGTGTGAGGTCAATTACCAACAACGACACACAAGTCAACCCTGTAACATCCAATATTGATGGTGGGGAATCTATTAGCAGCACTGTTTTAAATGCAGGGACTAGAATACAGGATACAGAGTATGTGAATAATGGGAGGTCAGGAGGCACGCCCCACTGCTTATTGTGAGTGAACAGACTAACCTATTTTAGGCACAGGCTTGGTGGGACCTATATATGATTCAAATGACACCAACCCACTAGCAGGTACACCAGTAGTTAGACCCAAAACCAATGTTGGGTTACCAGCACCCCTCCCTATAGCCCAGAATAATTTTTTGGAGAAGAAACGTGCGACAAGCAGAGGGAGGCAGAAGAGGAAAGGATCTATAGAAGAACAACAAGGCCCCACGTTGAAGAAAATGTGGGGGAAGATAAATCACTAGTTATTAATTTATCATCCAGGACTCTGAATATATATGAGAAACAAGTGTTAAGCAAAGGTCTTGGATTTATTCCTACTAAAGACAGTGACCTTGTGGACACTATTATAGACACCAAATTGTTCATCAGGAACATACAGTTGAAACTGGATTTTGGAAACTATAGTAATCATATGACCACTAATAGGTTTCGTGCTAATAGCCTATATGTACCATCTCTTCACCCAGCTGTGGAAGTGTTTGGTAATGTATTAGAAAATGATATTTATAGGAACTTTCAGGATAGGAGGCCTAATAGGCATGGACAAAATTTAAATTACAAGCAGAGACAGGCCTTAAAGGCCCTGAGGAGTGATAGATCTATTATCATTCGACCAGCTGATAAGGGTGGACCTGTGGTCATCATGGATACCTCTTACTATGATGAGAAAATGGAATCAATGTTAAGTGACTTACAGTTCTACACTAAGATAGATCATGATGTTTTGACAGAGAAGGTATTTAGCGTTTACAATACCTTAGATGATCTTGTCATGTCATTTCATATAACTCAAGAATTGTATGACTATTTCAAGGTTAAGGATCCAACTTTACCGGTCATACAAGGATTACCTAAGGTCCACAAAAACAGTAATGACCCACCAATGAGACCCATTGTAGCGGGTCAGGGGTGGGTCACTGAACCTCTCTCCATATATCTGGAGGATGTATTTAGGCCCCTGGTCAATGAGAATAAAAGAATTTTGAGAGATAATAAACAATTCTTGATAGACCTCTATTCTAATACTAAACACTTGGCATATGATCAAGAGTTTCTCTTAGTAACCTTAGACGTGGTGAGTCTTTTTACAACAATTCCTAACGATACAGGGATAAAATATATTATGGATTATTTAAAGACACACTCACAGTTTTCTGATAAGAAAATAGATTTAATTACTCTATTACTTGAAACAATTCTAACAAATAATGTGTTTATATTTAAAGAGGAGATATATTCACAGAGGGATGGCGTAGCTATGGGCACCTCCTGTGCCAATAGCTACGCCAACCTAGTCATGGCTAGGTGGGAAGATATTTTTCTATGTGATAACCCCCAATTTAAGGAAAGTGTAGGCATGTATTGCCGTTTTGTGGACGACCTTTTCTTTTTGTGGCTGGGTGATGAGGGATCCCTCAAGAACTTTGTAATGTATTTAGATAAGACGACTGAGTTTTTAAAATTTACCCTGAACTTTTCTACTGTCAACATTTCCTTTTTGGATGTTGAGGTACACAGAATGCCTAATGGCATGCTGAATACATCCATACACAGGAAGGGGCGTCATAGAAACAATCTGCTTCATAGACGAAGCATGCACCCCCGACATGTTTTTAATAATGTCCTAAAGGGACAATTCATGAGAGTGTCTAGACTCAACCCAAATCAAGGTATTTATGAACGTGAGAGACATGAGATGAAGGGCATGTTTTTAGAGAGAGGATATGGTGAAGATGAGATTCAGGAGACTATTGAGGCTGTAGATTCACTGAGGACTAGTAGTGCTAGACCCTATTTCATGGAGCAAGTTGAACAGATTAATAATACGGGGACTCCACAAACTGAAGTAAGGGCCATTTTAAATTACAGCAAAACAAACTTGGAAGTAAGAAGATCCATGACTAAGCACTGGGAGATTTTAACATCTGACAGTGGGGTGAGGGATGTAGTAGGTTTGGTACCACAAGTTACATTTAAAAACCATCCGAATTTGAAAAGTATATTATGCAGGCCGAGGTATGACAGATTTAGAACTAACGACAAGAACATTAATACAATACCATGTGGTAAGTGTAACCAATGTTCTGATATTAATGAGACAACCACGTTTACACATCCTACAACAGGACGTGTATTTTATTTTAAAACCAACACTAACTGTGAGAGTAAGAATGTGATCTATGTGGCGATGTGCAGTTCATGCACCGCATATTATGTAGGGAAAACCAATCGCACTCTTAAGGAGCGCATTAGAGAGCACAAGTATCAAATTAGGATAGGCTCAGATGTCAATGCTTTATCCAGGCATATCAAGAAGGAAGGTACACAACACACCTTTGATTTTTGTGTCATTCAACAGCTTACACAAGGTGTTAGAGGAGGAGATTTGATAAACAGGACCTTGGAGAATGAGACTAGATGGATTATTAGATGGAGGTCGGATACACCCCCTGGCCTCAATGACAAGGTACAAATTAAACCTTTCCTAAAGAGTAGGAGGTTGTGTAGGAAAAAACATTGAGTATGAGTATTAATGTTCTATCTTGTGATATTAAGAGATGTGTTATTTGGACACTTCAATCAGCATCCTTGGAACCCTGTATGCACATACATGCAATACATATATTCACTCAACCTGACTAAATGTTTTATTTTGAAGTATGGGTCCCCTTCTAGTTAATGTTTGGTTATTTTTGAGTCAGTAACATTTATGTATTGATATATATATATATATGTGTATATATTTAGATATACATATATGTGTGCATTTTTTTCTATATATATATACACATGTATGTGTTTTTAATGACTTGACCACCTAGAAGTTTGACATCTTTAGTCTTCACCCAAACGTAGGTTATAAATACATATATTTATTATGTTTAACATATATACAACTAAATATTATATATTGGCTTGGAAATCACAGTATATGCAGTCATATGATATATGCCAACTTGACAATGATAAATATTACATACATTGTGCAAGTTGTTCATAAAGGTTTTAATTTGTATGTTTATAGGTTAGTTTAACCAGTTATGTATTCTTCAATATTTATTTATGACTATGTGCATTATTGAACTGTAGATCAGTTTCATACCTGTTTGGTTTGAATATTTTATAACACATGTCTCTTAATGCACATAGTTAATTTATCTGTCTTTGAACAGCCCTTCATGGATCCTCATGAGAACGTACTTGTTTTAGATTTTGACGAGTGTGAGTTTTGCTAAATGTGCTGTAGGAGCAGGATGAACTGTCCGTAGGTGTTCGTTCCTACTGGGCTACTTAGTTTATACGTATCTCTTGTTATGTTAATGATTTCTCTGCACTACTAAAATGAAGAGCAACACCATGTACGTAGGGCTTGAGTAAGCTACAAAACATTGGTTTTAAATGTACATAGTTAGTCTACCTGCCCTTGGAAAATGGTCGCCTAATGAATTTTATGGGAACTTGTATTTTAAAAGTGTGAGGGTCGCCAAGAATGTTGCAAGAGCAATATGAACGTTTTTTCAGATGTTTGGTCTTATTGGACTTTTTAGTTTACATGCATTTTATGTTATGTTACTGGTCTAATCAGATTGTAGTTGAATATGTATTTTTTAAACAAAGATTTTACAGACCATTATATGTTAAAGCAGAATAAGAAGTGCATACTACTTTAAATCCCGCCCTTGACCGGGATATTGTATCCAATGAAAGTGGATGGTGTGCTTTTTAAACAGGAAAGATTTTTGTAAATACATAAAGAGTCGGAAGAAGCCCTTTGGCGAAAGCGCTCACTCGTTGTTAATAAAGAGCTCTTGAATTATTTACAGTTGTTTCGTGCTAAAATTTGTTGGACAACAGAGAGTTGGAGTATTTCAATGAGAGAATTCTCTTGTTACGTTTCATTGCCATCAAGGGTACCACGTTCATGGTGACTGGTATTGTCTTTAATACAAATATGAGTTGCAATATAAAGTGAGGGAAAACAGGCTTATGGTATATTTAAAAAGAAAGTCAGAGAAGAGAATTGGATAGCAGTGAGGAAGTAATTGAAGAAAGGAGAGTAAGGAGGCATAAGGAATGAAAAGGTAATTGCCACATTTAGGCATATAGTTTATCCTGGTTTTGACCAAGAACAGAGCCAGATTTTAGCTAGAAAGTCTTTGAGTGGTTTTGAAAGTTGTGAGGGTATATACCTGATGGATACAGGTAAGGAGTTCCAGGCCTTCGCCACTTTGCATGAATACAGAGCAGACAATGCCCAGCAGATTTGCTAGACAGACTAGTTTTTGTTCACTGGATCTCAATGATCAATTGGCCAAATTTGAAGCACATACTTGACGTGCCCTTTCAATTAACAAATTGTGCTGTGGAATACCAGTCCATTTGCTTATTTGTGTTTTTTATAAAACAAATAGTCTTTTCCTTCCACTTTCTTTTGCACAGCAGGAAATGTCATGTTTTCTCTGCAATTTTGAAACAGCTGTTTTTAAAAAATCTCATACTCAGTTTAACCTTTCTTTATTTCAGCCTCTGATTTTTGCAGTTTTATCTATGCATCTAAATAGTTAGTTAAAGCTCCTATTTTTAATAGCCTTTTGTTATTTGAGTTAATATACTCCAGTGTTTCATTTAGTTTAATCATGTCTGAGTACATTTGATTTATTGATGTCCTTCAAGGATGCATCTGCAGTCTTTACAAATGGGTTTTCCTGTCGTCAGGCAGCCCTTCGGTCGGCCGGATTCCAAAGTCTGGGTCTGGCTTCGGCTGGTGTCGCACTTCACCCGACGTCATTGCGGCAGTCATTCGGGTATAAAGGCATCAGCCGACGCCATTTTCCTCAGTCTTTCTTGCCGCGTGGCGCCCGAAGCAGAAGCTGTTCGCAAGTGCCGGTCGGTCAGATCCAGAGATTACTACTACCGAATACTACTTCGAAGACTTCTATAAAGCTGGCACCCGTTGGGGACTCTTTCTTGCCTCAGCCGATGTCAGAGAAAGTTAATAACTGTTTATCTTGTGGGAAACAAATACCTCATAAAGATTTCCACTCCTATTGCATACATTGTTTAGGCCCAGACCACGACGTAGCAGCTTGTCTAGCCTGTGCTTCTTTTAACCGACGGACGCTTAGACGTCGCTCGGACTTTGCTGAACAGATTTTCGCCCGATTTTGCCTACATTATGCCGCCGGATCCCCCGACCACGCAAATAACCAAAAACGCAAAGAAAAGGACCGACACTCGCGGTCCGCGGTTTCGGCCGAAACCGCGGTTAAGCAAACCACGAGTGTCTTGGTTCTTTCTTCAGCCGATAACTTGCTTTCTACCGAGGCCTCTTCTAACCTGGTAGAAACGGCTTCTGAAATCCAACTTTCTGTTGCGATTTCACAGGATTTATCAGACACCATTCCCCTAGATATTTCTACCCTTGCACGTGGAGCTGCTAGGCCTCCTCCAGCTATGTCTATTAAGGCCTTTGCCAGGGCTAAAGCAGCCAAAGCATCAAAACCTGTGCCTGCCAAGCCCCCCTCTCACAGGCCCAGCACCAGCTCCCATATGCTTTCTTTGGCAGAGGATCTCCTCTCTTTAATTCGTGGAGCCCAGCCTCATCCAGACAGGGCCTCACTCCCACCTACAGAAAAGAGGCCTAGAGCAGAGCCCCTGAGCCAGTAGCCACAGATGATTCCTCTGATGACTCAGAACATACAGACCCTCCTGAGGCTTCTTATTCTCCTTACGAAGACTCTGATGCTGAGGAGTCCATCCCTTCAGCCTCCCCTCCTGAGGAATTTTCCTTTGGGGAAACCTTGCATGCTATGAGGGAACAATTTCAGTGGCAGGGCCAAGATTTCTCAGACTCTAGAAAAAGGCTTAGGACCTTTCTACATTTGCCACAGCACAGGCCTTTAGCTATACCTCCAGTTCTATCTGTTGTTGATGATGCATTTAATGATGCTTGCACTGCTCCTGATACTTTCCTCCGGCTCCTGCTAAGCCCGATAGGTACTACAGGGTCCCGGACACTCATCACCACTTATATAAGGCTCCTTTTGCAGATCCAGAGACTATCTCCCAGGGCCCTAAAGCTGTAGCAGCTACTTCTTCTAAAAACCCCCTCCCCTCTGAAAGGGAATCCAGGTCCTTAGAGAGATGGGGTAAAAAAGTTTACACCTCTGCTAGAGCTTTGAACTGCCAATTTCATATGATTCAATATCAAGAGTTTATGCTTGACCAGTTGACTAAAAAGCTGTCCTCTGAAGAATCTTTAGATAAAAAGTATGTTCAAGAAATGTTACATAACATACAGCAGGTTAGTAACCATTCTTTAAAATGTGGCTATGATGCACTGGAGGCTTCCTTTAGATCAGCCATGACTGGCACAGTTATCAGGAGACATGCATGGTTGAAAGAACAGGCATTACCAGACCATGTCAAATCTAAGCTTTTGGATGCACCTATGGACAAGGTCAATTTATTTGGTGCCCCGCACAGCAGGTACTAAAAAAGATGGAAGAGAAAGCAAAATCTGTGCAAACAGTGAAAGATTTCTTACAAGTTCAACCTCCAAGGTTTAGCAGGAACTGGCCCTCCAAGAATTGGTCCTTTCCGGACTCCTCTAAGGCACAAAGAGGCAGGAATAGGCGCTCTAGAGGCAGGAACCAATCCAGGGGTGCCTACAGGGGTCGCCAGTGGCAGGGTAACAACCAACGAGGCACGGATACAGCCACCACCACTACAACAACTCAATCACAGTGACTTGGTGGTGGCACCACCTACCAGGGAACAACTAGAAGCACCCTTAGGCGGAAAGCTAACATTATTTTCAAGAAACTGGCACTGCATTACAAGAGAAAAATGGATTTTGCAGACTATAGACAAAGGTTACAGGTTCCATTTTCATACACTACCAGGAAAGAGAGGAATGCCAAACCTACCACCTTCTCAAAGGGCAGAAGCTCTAAAACAAATATCTCAATTATTAAGAATGAGAGCTGTGGAAAAGGTACCATTTACGGAGCAAGGGAAGGGATTTTACTCCAGGCTCTTCCTGGTACCAAGAAAGGAAAACAAATGGAGGCCTATTCTAGACCTGTCCGCTTTAAACACATTCCTCATTGTTCCAAAATTCAAAATGCTGACCCTACAGCAGCTTCTTCCCATGCTGGGCAAGGAGTCTTGGCTGGTAACTCTAGATCTCAAGGAGGCATACCTGCACGTCCCCATAAGACCAATTTGCAGAAGATACCTCAGATTTCCTGCAGGATCAGAGCATTATCAATTCTCAGCATTGCCCTTTGGCTTATCTACTGCGCCCAGAGTGTTCACAAAATGCCTGGCATCAGTAATCGCTCATTGCAGACTTCAGGGAATTCAAATCTATCCCTACCTGGATGACTGCCTGACACAAGCAGACAACAAAAACAAACTAACAGAAGACTTACAAAGAGTCATCTACCTGCTGCAAGCCCTGGGATATACAGTCAATACAAAAAAGTCAAGGCTGATTCCATCCCAAAGAATAACCTTACTGGGTGCAGAATTGGACACATCAAAACAAATGGCATTTCTAACTGCAGAAAAGAAAGAGCAACTTCCTCTCTACTTCTTGGCATTAACAAAGCAGAGCCATCTAACTGCAAGAAAAGTGCTACAAGCTCTAGGCTTCATGGCCTCCTGCATAATACTGGTCCCTCATGCCAGGCTGCATATGAGAAAGCTACAGTGGTACCTAAAGAATTTGTGGTCTCAGCACAAGCACAGCCTAGAAACCAAAATTCCAATGATCCCATGCCTGAAGCAAGAGTTCTTATGGTGGGCTCAGGCCTGTCAATCAAACACAGGACTGCCCTTCTGCAAAAGTCAACCAAGACAAACCATCACGACAGATGCCTCAGACCTCGGCTGGGGGGCACACATGATGGGCAAGTGCATTCAAGGCCTATGGACTCAAGACCAGCTGCATCTGCACATAAATCTAAAAGAAATGATGGCAGTAAAATTGGCAATCCAGGCATTCAGACCTTTTCTCCAAGAAGGCCAGTTGATGATAAGGACAGACAACACCACAGTTATGTGGTACATCAACAAACAGGGAGGCACACACTCATACCCTCTATGCCGGCTGGCACTGGACCTATGGGATGTGGCACTGAGCTACAACATTCAGTTACAGGCAATTTATGTACCAGGGAAGGAAAACATTCTAGCAGACATATTAAGCAGAACTACAACAGATGCTCATGAATGGATGCTGCACCCGGACATCTTCAAAACCATCACAAGAGAATGGGGATTACCACAAATAGACTTGTTTGCATCCCCATTCAATCACCAGTTGAAGAAATTCTGCACAAGGACTTACCACCCACTTGCTTGGACGGTGGACTCCCTATCCTTCAGTTGGAAAAGCCTGACAGCATACGCATTCCCACCACTTCCTTTGATGCACAAGGTGCTTCTCAAGATCAAAGAGGAACGTCCGAGGATCATTCTGATAGCCCCAGACTGGCCAAGACAACATTGGTATCCACTGCTGAGGAGCATGTCCCGGGAACAAATATGGACACTGCCCTGATCCCATTACTGCTGACACAGAACAACTACAACATCCTGCATCCAAACCTAAAAACTCTGCAGCTAACTGCCTGGAACATTACATAACAGCAATTAACCCAAATTTATACCAAAGGGTTAAAGACATAATCCTGGAGGCTCGTAGACCTTCAACAAGAAAGAATTATGCAGCAAAATGGAAGAGATATCTCATCTGGAGTACTGCAAAGGGGCAAGATGTGACACTGGTGAACATAGCCAACATCCTGGAGTACTTGGCGGAGCTCTTTCATACAGGCCTGTCCTATTCCTCCATCAAGATACATGCATCAGCTATTTCAGCAGAATACAGCTTGGATCCTCCTGTCTTCTCGCATCCTCTGCTCAGACAGTTTCTGACAGGAATTAAAAATGTAAAACCTCCCAGGAAACCTCCATTGCCAGCGTGGGACTTGAACTTTGTGCTAGAAAAACTGAGACTACCTCCTTTCGAACCAGCAGCTACAGCAGAATTGCAATACTTATCCTGGAAGACTGCTTTCCTGCTGGCAATAACTTCAGCAAGAAGGGTCTCTGAACTACAGGCATTAATGGCAGTACAACCCTTCCTGATCTTCCATCAAGATAGAGTGTCCTTGAGAACAAATCCTACATTTATGCCTAAGGTGGTATCCAGAGTCTCTTTAAATCAGGCTATCCACCTTCCTACATTCTTCCCCAATCCACAGAACAGGCCAGAAAAGTTCTTGCATACCTTGGATGTACACAGACAATTACGCTACTACCTGGACAGGACAAAAACAATAGAAAACTGACCAGCTTCTGGTAGCATATGCAACAGGAAAGGAAGGAAAACCAATTTCTAAACAGACAATCTCCAAATGGATAGGAAATTGCATTAAATTTTGTTACTCCTACCATGGAAAGAAAACTCCAGAGAACATCAGGCCTCACTCCACAAGGGCTACAGCCACTACCACAGCTTTCTTACGAGGAGTGGCTACCAAGGACATTATAGAGGCTGCTACTTGGACCTCCGTGCATACATTTGCCAAGCATTATAATTTACCTCTATACTCTAAATCCCGTGCTGGTTTTGCCACTGCTGTTTTGCAAGGGATGCTGACTACACCATAATCTATTCTCATTTCCTCCTCCCCTAGTCTAGCTATGGTATTCTACCCATTTAGAAGACTGCAGATGCATCCTTGAAGGACATAGTACAGTTTTGTACCTACCATAAATGTAGATGTCCTAGAGGAATGCATCTGCAGTCAGGATTACCCACTCTCCTTCCCCTCTGAGGTACTCCTAGGGTACTTACCAATCTTCAGCTAGCTTGGGGATCTATTATGGTGTATTTGTTTGTATATATGTACATACATGCTTATTTTGTGTGTTTGCTCTCTACTATTTGGAAACTTTGGCATTTATCTAAATTTAGCCATCCAAGAGGGCACCTGGCATCTGGGGCAAGAAACACTGAGGAAAATGGCGTCGGCTGATGCCTTTATACCCGAATGACTGCCGCAATGACGTCGGGTGAAGTGCGACACCAGCCGGACCCAGACTTTGGAACTGCTGATCAAGGGCTGCCTGACGACAGGACAACCCATTTGTAAAGACTGCAGATGCATTCCTCTCAGACATCTACATTTATGGTAGGTACAAAACTGTACTTTTTTCTGCAAATTACTGGATGTGTACCAAAGCTGAAGCTTGAACTGTTTTTTTTTTGTTGGACAGCTGCAGGATTCTTTCCAGCCTGTGTCTTCTCTGTCTTTTCTGGTTGATTTTGGTTCAGGTTCTCAAGATTTATTCTTTGCTTGCATCCAGGCAGTGTACTTACTAGTCAGTAACTGAATTTTACTCAGGCTAACAATATCACTGGCTGTTATTTCTTGGTTTCCTTTTCTGCCCTGGGGGAGTTGAAATTAAGCTGTTGATCAGTGTGCAGCCATTTTGGAAGTCACCTTCCAACAAAATCATTTATGTAAATGCTGTTTTTGCTTGTGAGGAGCTATAATGTAAATTGTTATTATATATGTTCTTAGTGAAATGAATTGCTTGGGAGAGACAGAACCAGAGAGCTTCCATAGCTGCTCACATAGATGGGTGTTGTCTGTATCGTGAAGGCCATAACTTTCTATGCTGCCAAACTGCTGAGAGGCCACTGTGTGCAGTGAGGAGTAGTCTAGGAGTGTCTCTGGCACCTTCATAGTAATGATGTTGCTTGGCATTTTCTGAGTGGCAGTCACAGCTGGCTCTTTGAGATTGGCACATCTCTTCTAGCACATTGTTTATCCCTCCTTTAAAAGAGAGATGAGCAAACGGAGGCCTGTCATTCCTCACTTTCCCCACACATGCTCAAGCTGCTAAATGAACCCTGATATACTAAGTGTTTTATCCCTCTGTGCCAAGGAGTTGGCCACATGTAATGCATATTAGCTGTTAGTTGTCTGTAAAGAAATTATAACAGTTTGGGAGAAGGGTGTTTTGAAAAAGAACATTGCTTTTGTAACTCTGACTAAAACATTCAGGCAATGCAGCAGTTGTATACATATGTGCTAATTCTTTAACTTTTCTCACGTACTACTTTTATTCTGACTGTACTGAATATTGCATGACTGGCATTTGTGTTTATCAGCCACAGTGAAACAGTACATGCCATGACCTGATTTTGGTCCTGTAGTTGTTTTTGTGCATTTATTGTTAACAAGAAGAAAGTAAAAACCTTAAACCATTTACTAAATGTGTTACTTTACTAAAACAAATTTAGTGATATTTAAAAACGGTGGGGTATAAATATAAGTTTTTCATTTATATTTTAAAGTATACAGTACTCTTGAAAAAAGCTGCCCTGCTACAGAAGTATAATTTCATGCTGTGTGCACAATATTGTTTCTGTTTGCATTTTTATTTTATTGATTGATAACTGAGTGGTTAGGCTGGTACAAAACCTTTTTCAGGGACAGCCCAGGCCTAATGGCATTCCACTGTAGCATAAAACGTAAAATTATTTATTTAATACAACTCCACAGTGAATAAGTTGACTGTTAAACATTTAAATAAAAATGCTAGTCATAACTTTAGGCAAAGAAGAAATAATTAAATGTGTACAAAATTAGACCTATATACAACCAAAGTTAAATTTAGCATACACAGACATTGAAAGTGTAACATGTGAGTGTCTAGTGTCATATACTTAGATATGAGGCATCGATTTATAGCTAGCATCTCCAAAGCATGCATAGTGTATTCCTGGGATGTATCTGACTTCGGCTTTTTATTTGTTTATTATTTATTTTACATTTGTTTACCAGGAAAGTCCTATTGGACACAGGTCTTTTTTCAGCAGAGGCCCGGGGAGAAAATCTCCGGCATTAAGGAGTATGAATATTGTAAAGGTTACAATAATACAAGGAAATTCCAGTAGCAGTTCACAGTTCGCAATAGTACAGTGTTGAGCAATACAGATCTGTAGAGGTTATGTTGACATAAGTGACATAAAAGTATATACATTTAAATAACAAGGAGTAGCAAGTTACAACAGAAGTGGGTTCATAGGTTTGAGTAAAAAAGTACCAAGAGTGAGATGTGGGTAAATATACTAAGGTTAGAGTTTGCCAGTTGAGTTGCATGAACAGAGCCAGGTGTCTACTAAGTGAGTAGTTAGGAGCTTTTTAAATTGTACTGTGGAGCAGTTGGAGGTAATAGGGGTTGTCAGTTTATTCCATATTTTGGGAATGACATTTGAGAAGAGAGACTCCCCGGCCGAGTTGTTTGCTCTGGTGGTGTCTAAAAGGAGTTTATTACTGGAACGGATGGCTCTAGAAGTAGTGTATGCTTTTATAAGATTTTTGAGAGCAGGGATTGTGTCTGGTTGATAAGATTTTGTGGGCAAAGGTTAATTGTTTATAGCATAGCATTTGAGGGAGTTCTAGCCATTTTAGTTGTTTAAGAGCCACACGGTGATGTGACCGGTGTGTGGCATTTGTTTCAAATCTGGCAATTTTATTGTAACAGGATTCCAGCTTGGTAAGATCAGTTTGACAGAGGTTGCTTAGTCTTGGAGAGGCATATAGGAGAGTTGATAGGAGGTGTGTGTGGACAATGTACCTTTTGTGGTTCTGGTTTAAAAAATTGTTTATTTTTGTAAAGAAGACGTAGTTTATTGTGGAACTTCTTAATGGTTTGAGCAATATGAATGTCGAAATTCAGATTAGTATCAATTTTGACACTTTGCAGTTTAGTGAGTGTTATTGAGGTAATAGTTTTATTTTTTGATTCTATATTGAAAGTTAGGTGAGGAGAGAGAGTTCTTTAGGGATAGAAGAGAAGGAGCTTAGTTTTATTAGGGTTTAGAATGAGTTTGGAATTGGAGAGCCATGTTTCAACAAATAGAAATGAATCTTGGGTTATGGAGTGGAGGTCTTATAGGGAGGATGCTGTGTATGTTACAGCTGAGTCATATACATATTGTATCACAGAGGCATGAAGAGTGGAGGTCTGGAGTTGATTGGTGAGTAGGGTGAAAAGTAGGGACCCGATAATGGAGCCTTGTGGGACCCCTAAGACAACTGGGAGAAGAGTGGAGAGGTGGTGTTGCCACTGTATGGCCTGCTGACATCCTGATAGGTAGCTTTGGAACCAGGTGATAGAGGAGCTACTAAGGTTTAGGGAAGAGAGCACATTAATGAGTTTATTGTGATTTACCATTATCAAAGGCTTTGGACAAGTCTAAAAATATGGCAGATACAAACTGACCTTGATTTCTGTAGTGATTAACTATATTAGTGAAGGACATTAGAGCTGTGGTGGTGCTGTGATAGGGGCAAAAATCGTGTTGTGTGTATGATTGTTTGTGAAGGTAGTCCATGAGTTAGGTATGGACAACTCTTTCTAAGATTTTAGATAAGGGTGATAAAATGGCAATTGGACGATAATTGTAAGTTCAGTAGAATTACCTCCTTTGTGTAAAGGTATAATATGGGAGATCTTCCAGATAGCAGGTACTGTGCTCTCAGATATTGATGTTAATGAGTATAGCTATTGGGTATGCTATTCCTTCTGTTGCAATTTGCAGAAAGTCGTCTGGGAAGCTGTCAGTGGCTAGGGTGGTTGGTTTTAGTTTTCGAGTTAGTTTTTTTTATGCAATCTACAGACACTGGCTGTAATGTAAATTGGTTGGGGCTATTTTGGAAGGAGTTGCTCTTCTGGGGAGCTGCAGGAGCAGAGTTGTTGGAGATGTTATGAATTAGCAAGGGCTAGGATAGTTTATGTAAAGTAGTTATAAAATTGGGTTGCTATATTATCAGTTGCTCTTTGAGGTTAGAGTGGGGGTAGTTACTTTCCCTGGTTTAAGTATATTAACTGCAGTCCAGAACTTTTGAGGGTTATTCTGGTGTTTTTTTTTTTTTTTTATAAATATTATGGTAGTAATTGATTTGGTCTTGTTTCACAAGTTTCTTAACTTTGTTTTGCAGTTTAAGAATGCTTGTTTTGTAATTTAGGTTTTGTTTTTGGGATATTGTTCCCAGGTCTTGTTGAGTAAGGATCTGCATTCTTTACTTTGCCAGGCTGCATAGTTGCCTTTCACTCTAATGGTTCGGGAGGAAGCGTGACAGTTTTTAATATATCTAAAAACATAGTATTAAAGGAGTTCTCACAGCCTCATCAAGGGGTAGTTTAAGAAAATCCCAGTTACAACTTTTTAGAGCAGTGATGAATCTGTGTGGGTTGAAGCTTTTTTTTTGTTTCTGATTGTGCGGTAGGTGGTTTGGTTATTTTGATAAAAACAGGTATGTATAATGAAAGTAGGAAGGTGGTCACTCAGACCATCAGGAAGACGACCTGCCTGAGATGATAGGGAGGTGTTACTAACTAGAATCCAGTCGAGCATAGACTGATGTTTGGAAAATGTTTCAGTTTTTCTAGGGGAGGTGATTAGTCGAGTGAACCCATGAGGTTTAAGATGGGATGTTGGATTCTGAGAGGAGCAGTCTAGCCATTCAATATTGAAATTACCCATCAGGACTGTTTGTTGAGGGATTGAGTTAGAGGCCTAGTGTAGTATGTCTTCTCGTGTGGAAATATTGTTTCCTGCTGGGATGTAACTACCAATGACTATAATGTGTTTTTTTGGGGTTGATTAGTAAAGATTAGTTCAGCATTTCAAAATCAGGGATGTCTCATTCAGGATAATCAAATGTTAGGTGATCTTTGAGTAAGATAGCTACTACCTCGCCTTTTTGGTTGTCCTTTCTTTGTATAGTATATTGTATCCTGGGGCTACAATTTCATTGCTTCAAAATAATGTTCATTGTTGCCCTTCCACTTTTCTTCCTTGTTTGTTAGTAATACAGACTGCTACATCAGATCTGTCTATCATTTGATTTATTGTAGTCAATCTTCCATTGAAGTCCAGTGGTTGCTGTTGGCAAGCTTTTTTTTAACCTGAAAAGTGAGTGACATGGATTTACTAGATTGCTTCAAATGAGTAGTGAACTTGTACTTTGCATAATTTGAAATCCTTTGGTTATGACAGTACCCTCATTATTTTGAAGCAAAATATGTATTAATTCTTTTTTTCTTTTTTAGCAACTGAGTCAAGCATGTTGGAAGGTGACTGTCAGATACAGATGGGGAGATATGTTTGTTTCTTACAGGTACAGTTACAGTTTGTTAATGTAAAGTTTACATTCTTAAGCAACAAGTTTGTGCCTCACTGTGGAAACCGAAATGTATACACAAACACTTGTTCGCTCTCACTCCATTCAAGCTCTTTTTTTCTGTTTCATCATGTGAGTGCCATCTACACTTTTTATTTTGCCACAAATTGTTTGGGATAATATGCTTAAAATAGCGCTGGCAGTAACATACTACAGTTTAGAAATCTTTCAAAGTATTTTATTTGTTATACATTGATATCAGAAATAACCGTCTGAAATAATAGTAATATTCCATAAGACACTTTCATTTTGTGTTGCTTGTATGAGTTAAGCTGTGTCTGCATTTTATTATTTTTAATGTACCTTTCATGTTTTTATTTGAACGTGTTTCATATCTTGTCACACTTTGAAAACTTCTGGTTGGATTGCTTTGGAACTGAATTACAGTTTTTAATTTGAAAAATCATTAATGATGTTGATGAGTATACTGATGTTTCAGCACAAAATTTTGTGGCAGCAATCTTTATTATGTATGTCTCATTATTTATAAAGTCAGTGTAGGAAGAAGTGAGAAACACAATTGTATTTTGATTGGCTCTGAGGTTCAGGTTTATTACCGCCATTCATGGAGTCAGCAACCACGGTAGAAGACAAATGACCAGAGGTAGTTGTCATAGTTACTTACCTTGTATAAACTTCTCTACATAAGACCAAAAACAAGAAGCTTAAACTGAGAGTATCGAGCCACCACTGAAGTGGTATGTTAAGCTTATGGGAGTTTAAGGGAAAGTATTGGTATGTCTTTGTGAGTGAAGTAGTTCAGGGATTCATTTCTTAAATTACATCGCTTTGACACTTGGGAAGACATCCATCATTATACTTGAACTTCAACAGTGTACTTTTAATTGATCAGTAGAAACTGCATATTTATGATAAAACCAGCATACTGTACAATAATTGGAGAAAACAGAATAATCCTTGATATATTGTTGATCTCTTTCTGTACTTTAAGAACTGCAGTTGTGATCTTTAGAATAGTAGTATTGAAAGTGCGATAAGGAAAAGTGTGTGTTAAATCCTGAGGTTATGGTACTGTGGACTGGACTAGTCCTTGTACTCCAGTGTTTAGTTATTGCATTTAAGTAGCACATAGGTCTCAACTTCTTAAGAGGCCAGTGCAGAACACGGACCCTAGCAGTGTGTGACAGTCAAAGTGTGGGGCACCCTGTTTTCACACTGCATGAAAACGCATCATTTTCATGGGTTGTGGTTGAAGTGGGATTTCTGCCAGAAGTATTCAGTTAGTTCTATATATTTGTTAAATTCAGGAGACACACATGTCAATAAACAAAATAGTCAGCAGAAACCATTGGTAAAATGAAATATACTCAGTAGAAAATTACTACATAACAGTATTCAAGTGCAGCTATTTAAAAAGAAATGATATCCAGCACCTACGTTTTCAGCCCCTCAACATCTTCTTCATACTAAATCTTTTAACTTAACCGATCAAGAACAAATCAGAGCAGAATTGGGGGCAAATCATGAGTTAATCAGGGACACTTTTAAAATATTGCTGCCATTAGCTTGAGACATTGACAGAATAAGACAGAATAGGAGAATGTGAATTAATACATCATTTCTGAAATAGAAGTCTGTAAATTGTCACTGTTTATTAAATGTATTGCACCACCTTTTCTCCAAAGGTCACCAGCCTAACTCTCAAATCAGGGACAAATCCAGAAGTAATCAGAGACACTTGAAATATTATTACTGTTAACTTAAGAAATTGACAGAATAGAGAATGTGAATTAATATACATTTTCTTAAATAAGTTTATAATTCTAATTCTTGCCATTTTCCAAGTGTAAGTCATCTTTTCTTTAAAATCACCACTTTTAGGAGGGATAAAAAAGGACAGAGCTAACTGAGTCAAAATCAGTTACTAGTCAGTACATAAATAAAATAAGCAAAGTTAGTTGACTAAAATATAAATAACCAAACACTAACACTGTTTTTTGAGTGTTATGCATAGTTCTTGTGTCAATAAAATATTTCACTGGCAAACCTGGTGTGGTTCTTTGACTTTGGCTAAGATGACAAAAAGTATTCATAGGAAGTTTTGGTGCAGCGGTTAGCGTTGTCGCCTCACAGCAAGAGGTTCTCCTGTTTGATTCTCGGCTGGGGTGCCTTCTGTGCGGAGTCTGCATGTCCAAACTGTGGTCTCGGGGGTTTCCTCTGGGTGCTCCGGTTTCCTCCCACATCACAAAGACATGCTGTAGGTGGATTGGACACTCTAAATTGGCCCTAGGCCTGAGTGCGTGCATGTGTGTGCCTCCTGTGGAAGGTTGGGCGCTGGGCTGGCAACTCGACACTGTAAAACTCCACTGCCAATCATGAGCGGACAGGTGATCCGCTGTGGTGACCCCTAACCAGGAAAAGCCAAAAGAAGAAGATTCATAGGAAGGTTTTTTTATCTGCATTAGTAAGCTATAAACAATGAACAGTCAGGGAGATCTTTAAGGGGAATATTTTCTGTTGTGTATATTTTTGTTTTATACAGGAAGATACTGTCGCTTATCCCTTTCTAACAGATGACGAATAGGTGGGGTAGTTCGCTTAGATGCTTTATTACATAGAAGCACATCAGGATGGATAGCAGCATCATAAAATATA
This sequence comes from Protopterus annectens, assembly GCF_019279795.1. Taxonomy (NCBI): domain Eukaryota; kingdom Metazoa; phylum Chordata; order Ceratodontiformes; family Protopteridae; genus Protopterus; species Protopterus annectens. Next base: position 330,643,733 of record NC_056745.1, on the reverse strand, counting down.
AACAAACCAGTTAACAGACAGACCTTACAGACATGCATACTTAATCTGAACAACTTACTACAAAATGGCAGTCAGGCTCGCATGTGCTCAGTATTTATACACTTGTGCAAGCCCTTGGATAGCTTCTTAAAGATACATACATGCACATTGATCTACTGATAATGTCTACATTAGAAACCTCCGCCTGAAATTATAGTAGCAGTAGTGAACAGTCAAAAGTAGAAACATAATGAGGAAATGAAATGGACAAAATTAGAGGGAAAAATAAACAGGGAAATTACTATTTCTGTAGGAAAGTATTCTACATTAGTAATGTTCAAGCACCAAATTATAGCAATTGCTGTTATAAACCTAGAATGTTGCTTGACTAACAGGATTTGTGTTAACATGCATTTTCTGAAAGATATGAAGCCAGAAACCCAAATGTATGTCATTATTTAGTGACTTGAATCCTCCGTTATTTGCCAGAAAATCACAAATTTAATGAGCAACAGACGAAAATATGAGGCAAAAATCTGGAGCCCTACTCCTGTCTGAGATAATATTTAATCTCTCCTACACTACACATTCAACCACTTACCTCTGCCCAGTAAAGAAACAAAGCAGCTGTAGCTCTGCAGGTCCAGTAGTACCCAACCCCCAAATGCAATCAGAAGAAAAAAACATAATAATAATAATCCAAGGCAAGGGTGTAGCTCCCAGGCAGCAGCAGCAGCTGGCAACCCAGCAAGAGCACCGCCATGACCATCCCAGCCAAAGTAAAGCAAATCTCAGCCCTTTGTAAGCTCTTTTCCCTCAGGTTGTTAGTGGTCTGGTGTACAGTCAGTGTACCTGATGAATTGCAATGCCCATAGCAACTCCCATACCAGCTGGTGCCTCCTCATCCAGTCTCTGTATCCGGTCCCTCTTATCCATAGCCAGAGCAAGTGAAAGTTCAAATGAATCCTCCGCTCAGGAAACACCATTCAGGATGCCATGCAGTTAGATGAAGGCCTCCTAACCAGCCATCAGTCCAAGTATGATGACCTTTCTGTGCCTTGCAATACCCTTTTAGAAGGTATTTCAACAGTGAGAAAACTAGTAGCGGCAAGCGATTACCCACATTTTGTGCCTCCTGATTGGCAGTCTTTGGCTTAGAGCAGTTAGCTGATTGGCTTGTATACAGCAATGCCAGTTGGCTGTAATTGCTGTACCAGCTTGTCACAAATCACAAAGTGGAGACACCACTGTTCCATGTGTAAGAGTGGGCATAACTGATCACAAATGCAGAGTGTTCTGCACAATCTAGAGCACTTGGCTGCTCAGAAGTAGCATATATGTTGTGGGCACTGAGTTGTAGTGCAAAGTCAAAACTGAAAAAAATCATAATATAAATAAATAAACGAGTAAAATTTGAAGTTGTGACACTGACCTTCAGAATGTTTTTGAATCACAGTTTATTTTTTAAAGTGTTGATGTTCATCGTGTTACACTGCTGCAGTCGTCACACTTGGGTTATCCTGCCATCAGGCGGTCCCGCAGTCGGCCAGAGTTCCAAAGTCTTGGTCCGGCGTCGGTTGCTGTCGCTTCTTCCCTGACGTCAGTGCGCCAGGGGTATATAATATGCATCCGACGCCATTTTCTTCAGTCTTTCTTGCCGCATGGTGCCCGAAGCAGAAGCAGTTCGCAAGTGCCGGTCGGCCGACTCCTGAGATTTTCGAAGTCGAATTTCAGATCTGAAGTCTTCAATAAAGCTAAGTACCCCGTTGGGGAAACCTTTTTCTTGCCTCAGACCGATGTCAGAAAAAGTTAATAACTGTATTTCTTGTGGGAAGCAAATACCTCATAAGGACTTCCACTCTTACTGTATTCCATGCCTAGGCCCTGATCTCGACTTCACTAGTTGTCGGTTTTGTGCTAGATTCAATAAACGCACTATAAAAAGACGTTTTGATTTTGCTTTACACTACTTTGGCCGAAGGTTCAATTATACCATGCCGTCAAATCAGCCGACGATCTCAATACTGAAAAAACGCAAAGACAAGGATAAAGACAGGCATCCGAGGTACAAAACCAACGACGAAACCTCTTCTAGGCCAGTCGCCAGTTCTCAGTGAGGCGCTTTTGCAGCCCCTGACACCCGCTACCTCAGAGCCGACTCTCACGTGGAGGCATCTAGGCCTCTGGAAACTCAAGGTATTGGGCCTATGGAAACTAATCCCTCAGATGGGTCCGGAGCCACTGAGCAGGCACCGGCTTCTGAGGGTGTTTTCAGATCTTTACAACTTACCATTAAAACAGCCAAGACAAAGGTACCATTAAAGACAAAGAAACAAGTACAGCATTCTCCTGGACAGTCCTCCATGCCTAAGAAACAGATGCTTAAAATGGCCGAAGACCTCATTACTCTAATCAGGGGTTCCCATCCCCCTCCTGAGAAAAGGCCTAGGCAGGATACAGACTATGACTCCTCTGATCAGGTTTCCATTTCCTCCGATTCCTCTTCAGACCAGGGCTACTCTTTACCCCCCCCCCCCCCCCCCATGAGGACTCTGATGCTGAGGACTCTATCCCTTCATCCTCTCCTCCTGAGGATTATTCTTTTGGGGAAACTTTACATACCATGAGGGAACATTTCCATTGGGAAAGTCAGGATTACTCAGAATCCAAGAAAAGGCTCAGGATGATGTGTTCTCTGAATCCAGCTTGTCTCCTGACTCTTTGCCCCCTGCTCCTGCCAAGCCAGATAGGTATTATAGAGTCCCTGACTCTCACAAGTTTCTTTACAAAAACCCTTCTGCTGATCTAGAAACTATTTCCCAGGGCCCAAAAGGGGTTAAGGCTTCCATCGCAAAAAATCCAGTACCCCTCTGACAGAGATTCCAGAGCTTTGGATAGATGGGGGAAGAAAGTATACACGTCTGCAACTTAGTAAGAGCTTTAAATTGCCAGTTTCACATGCTTAAGTACCAACAATATTTAATGGCTCAGTTAAAACAGAAAATGCTTGCTAGCTCAGAAGCTCCTGATTGTAAAGAAATGCAGGATTTATTGCATGCAGTTGAACAGGTGGGAAAACATACTCTGCAATGTGGTTTTGATTCTTTAGAGGCCTCTTGTAGAGCCACAGTTACAGGTTCTGTTATTCGAAGACATGCTTGCTTAAAAGAACAGAGTTTACCTGATCATGTTAAGGCACAACATGATACCTTGTTTGGTGTTAAGGCAGAAGAGGTGTTAAAGAAAATGGAGGATAAAGCTAAATCTATGCAAACAGTCAAGGATTTCTTACAGGTACAGCCACCTCGGTTTAGCAGAAATTGGCCAACAAAAAATTGGTCCTTTCCAGTGTCAGACAGGCCACAGAGAGGCAGATACAGACGCCCAAGAGGCAGATCTCAACCCCAAGGCTCAAACAGACAATGACAGTGGGGCACCTCAACCCCAAAAGGAGGTGAGGACAAGTCACAACCTTACAGGAAACAGTCACAATGACTTTCCTTTGCGTATGCCAAGCACGTCCCTTTTGGAAGCCCCCTTAGGGGGAAAACTAGCACTTTTTTCTCAAAACTGGCAAACAATCACCCAAGACAAATGGGTCCTGAATATTGTGTCTCAAGGTTACAGATTCCACTTCCATACTTTACCAAAGCTAAAAGGAATGCCAGACCTGCCACAAAATCAATGGGCAGAGGCACAAAAACAAATTTCATCCCTCATGGACATGAGAGCTATACAAAAAGTACCACAACAGGAACAAGGACAAGGATTTTACTCAATACTCTTCCTGGTCTCTAGAAAGGACAAAGCCTGGAGGCCTATACTGGACCTTTCAATTCTGAATACTTGCCTGGATATTCCGAAATTCAAAATGTTGACATTACAGCAGCTTCTACCCATGCTGGGCAAGAAGACTTGGCTTGTTACTCTGGACCTCAAAGAGGCATACCTGCATGTCCCTATCAGACAAAATTGCAGAAGATACCTCAGATTCAAAGCTGGTACAATGCACTACCAATTCTCTGCACTGCCCTTTTGGCTTATCTACTGCACCAGTAATTGCATTTTGCAGACAAAAAGGAATTCAGATATATCCATACCAGGATGACAGCCTCATTCAAGCAGAGACCAAGAACATTCTTCTACAGCATCTGGCGTTTGTGAAAAAGTTGCTAATTTCTCTAGGGTACACAGTAAATGAAAAGAAGTCAAAACTAGTGCCCTCACAACAGATTACATTCCTGGGTGCCAGCTTAAATACAACGGCCCAGATGGCTTACCTCACGCCAGACAAACAAGTACAACTAACTCAATATTTTCAACTACTGGCAAAAACGTCCCATCTCCCTGCAAGAAAAATTCTGCAGGCCCTGGGATTCATGGCATCCTGCATACTACTAATACCATATGCCAGACTGCATATGAGGAAATTACAATGGTACCTAAAAAGTGTTTGGACTCAACATTCTCACAGTCTAGAAGCAGTAATTCCAATGATTCCCTGCCCTACAACAGGAGTTTCGATGGTGGGCACATGCATGTCACCTAAACAAGATTCAGCCTTTTACCCAACCCACAGCCAGGCAAACTCTAACAACAGATGCTTTGGATTATGCCTGGGGAGCACACATGGCAGGAAAATGCATTCAGGGCAAGTGGACCACAGACCAGATGCATCTTCACATCAATCAAAAAGAGATGTTGGCTGTTCAAAATGCCCTAACAGCTTTCAAGGACCTTCTACATCCAGGATAACTATTACTAAAGACAGACAGCACCACAGTAATGTGGTACATAAACAAACAAGGGGGCACTCATTCTTATCCCCTATGCAGGAAAGCCATGACCTTGTGCAGCACAGCTTTAACGTACCAAGTTCACCTGCAAGCACAATTCCTGCCAGGAAAGAAAAATACTCTGGCAGACGACCTAAGCAGAAATATCATGGACCCTCACAAATGGAAATTGAATCCACAAATCTTCAGCATGATAATACAAAAATGGGGATGCCCAGACATAGATCTTTTTGCCTCCCCTCTGAATTGCCAACTACAAAAATTCTGCACAAGGACTTATCACAAACAAGCATGGAAAGTTGATGCTCTTCTGTTCAGCTGGAAAAACCTAAAAGTCTTATGCCTTCCCACCACTGCCTCTCCTTTCAAAAGTACTCCTAAAAGCCAGACAAGAAAAACCACAGATGATCCTGATTGCTCCAGACTGGCCATGCCAGCACTGGTACCCTATCTCAAGGAACTTGGCTCAGGGCCCACCATGGATTTTGCCCCAAATTCCACACCTTCTGACTCAACAAAACAATCAGATCCTGCACAGTCAGCTCAAAACCCTAAACCTGGCTGCATGGCAGATACTTTAGTCAAACAGGCAACATGTCTCTCTAAAGCTGTTATGGGTGTCATTTTGGAGGCCAGGAGGCCTAGCACCAGGAAAGCTTACTCAGAAAAATGGAAGATATTCTGCACCTGGAACCAGGCTCACAGCCTTGACCTTCTTGTTCCAAACATTCATCAGATTTTACAATACTTAACAGAGATGCTGGACAGAGGCCTATCCTTTTCATCAATTAAGATCCACGCCTCTGCCATTTCTGCACATTACAGCACGGATCCTCCTTTATTCTCTCATCCCTTGCTAAAGCAGTACCTCAGAGGGGCTAAAAACATAAGACCACCCCGGAGAGCACCAACACCAACTTGAGACCTCAATTTCATTTTGGAAAAACTGACACTACCACCTTTGGAGCCAGCCAATACAGCCAATCTAAAATTGTTATCATGGAAAACAGCTCTGCTCCTGGTAGTAACTTCAGCATGAAGAGTCTCAGAGCTACAGGCATAAATGACAGTGGAACCTTTTATAATTTTTCATCAGGACGGGGTATCTTTAAGGACAAACCCTACCTTCATGCCAAAGGTGGTATCTAGTGTGGCTGTTAACCAAACCATCCATTTGCCTACTTTTTATCCAAACCCCCAAAATAAAGGACATACACAGGCAGCTACGCTTCTACTTGGACAAAACAAAAGCTTTCAGGAAAACTGATGAACTGTTTGTAGCATATGCTGCAGGATCACAAGGCAAGGCTATCTCAAAGGAGACTATATCCAAATGGATAGGACACTGTATTCGGTACTGCTACACAAAGCATGGAAAATCAGTCCCCAATAACATTAGGCCTCATTCCACCAGGTCAACAGCCACTTCAACAGCCTTTCTCAGAGGAGTATCTACCAAAGAAATTTTGGAGGCTGCAACTCGGAGTTCAGTGCACACCTTCACCAAGCATTACCACCTGCCTCTTTACTCTAAATCCAGAGCAGGATTTGCCACTGCAGTTCTGCAGGGCCTCTTAGCCAATCCTAACTCTTTATAGACCAGCCACCCAAACTTAGCTTTGGGATTCAACCCAAGTGTGATGACTGCAGCAGTGTAACACGATGAACATAGTACAGTTTTCTACCTACCATAAATGTAGATGTTCGAATGTTCACACTGCTGCAGTCCAGGTTACCCTCCCTCCATCCCCTCTGAACTAGCTGGACTTATCTATACCCTTCTATTCTATACAACCTTTGGGGTGTATTTGCTGGTAACTGAAGGTATTGTTTTTATTTTATATGTATATTTTTGATTAGCAATATGTATTGCATACCCACTTGGGGGGCACCTGACATCTGGGGCAAGAAAAAAACTGAAGAAAATGGCATTGGATGCATATTATATACCCCTGGCGCACTGATGTCAAGGAAGATGCGACAGCAACCGACGCCGGACCAAGACTTTGGAACTCTGACCGACTGTGGGGACCGCCTGACGGCAGGATAACCCAAGTGTGATGACTGCAGCAGTGTGAACACTCTAACATCTACATTTATGGTAGGTACAAAACTGTGCTCTACTCTTAAGCTCAGGCCTCACACTTGTGATATTCTCCATCAATAAATGTTTCATGGGTTACATGTATCCGTACTAGTTTTAGTCCAATAGTTTGTTTATTGACATTTTTTTTTTTTTACCAGAAAAGTCCAACTGGATAATTTATATCCATTTTCATCAGAGATCCTGGAAGAAAAGCTCCACAATTAAAATAAATTAAAAAAAATACACATACAAAGGTGAAAACTGACATCATATTACAGTATACTGTAAGTACATAGATTAATGCAAATATTAATTAATGCATATGATGTGTAGAATAATACACACATGCCATCAATAGAAAAAAAAATACCATGTAGCATTGAAACATGCAGACATGCTACAAATGTGAAATTTTAAAAACTCATAAAGCAAATGTTAGAGTGGGACATTCAGACAGAGGAGGAGGAAGAAAAGGGAGAGGGAGGAAAAACTATTTGTCCAAGGTAATAAGTAGAGCAGATGTCAGATGCAGAAAAGCAAGCATAAGAAAACAAAAAAGAATAAAAACAAGGAAAAGGAGAGAAAGGATATGTACAGGCATCAGAGTAGTAGGAGCTGACATTTTAGGCAGGAATCAGAGAGGAGTTCTTTTAGTTGCAGCTTAAATAAATGAATGTTGTGTATTGCCCTGATTGGTGCTGGGATTGTATTCCAGACCTTTGCTGCACAGTGCGAGTACAGATATTGACTGCAGTTTTTGTAGGGCTTTATAGATGTCCAGTAGATTTCTGTCATAAGACTGAAAGTGACATTTTGGGAGGTAGTGGTGGAGAATTGTACTTACAGCTTGTTGGGAAGTTTGATTAAATATAATTTTGTGTGTTAAGAGAAGCTGGGTATAATTTAGTTGGTGGGATAATTCCACTCAATTTAAAGATTTTAGTGTGGAACAGTGATGTATTCTGTGATTTCTGAGCTGCAAATCTGGCTACCTTATTGTAACACTGATGTAGTTTATATGGTAGGGTGGCCTCAAGGTTATTCAGGAAGGGGAAGCCATATAATAGAGGGGAGCAAGTTCATGTTGGCAAGAGTAACTCTGGTTGATGCAGTAAATAATTTTTGGCTCTGTATATCATTCCTAATTTGTTTGTGATTTTATTGCTCTGTATGTGGAGGTCATATATGAGGTTGCCGTCTGTTGCAATTCCCAGCAGTTTTGTATGGGGCACTACTTCAATTGGCATATTGTTTAGGGATGCAATTTTAGTTATTTTTTCTCATGGGTAAGTCATTTGTGGGGAAATAAAGAGAGTTTGGTTTAAATTATTAAGGAGATGGTGGTTACAAAGCCAGTTTTCAGTAGAGTTAAAGGCTTCTGTCATCTTTTCTAAATTTTCTATATTGTCTGAGAGGTAGATAATGGTACAGTCTGCATGCTGTACAAGAACTACTTGTATAGAAGTATGAAAATTGTTTATAAATATATTAAATAGAATAGGACCAAGGATACAGCTTTGAAAGACACTCGTAATGGGTAGATAAGGAGAAAGGGTAGAATTCCATTTAACTGCATGTTGGCATTCTAACTGGTAATTATTAAACCATTGAAAAAATAGATTATGAAATACCCATTGTGGACAGTGTTAGTAGGAGTTCATCTTATCACCAGTGGCTTCTTAGTAAATTTCAGGCTTTTTCAGAGACAGAACCTTTCCTAGCAACTGTGTACAAGATAGGATAATACCCTAGATGCCAGGCCATCACAGGATACCACTAGCATAAATTTTGGCAACATTTTAAAGCAGCCAGAAGTATTTCATTGTAAGTGTAAGGAAACTGGAGTAAATATTTGCAGGCATGTGGGGAAATGCAGACTTGAATCATATTCAGGACCTTGGAGGTCAGGGTGTGAGGCAGGAGGGCAAGGTGACTGTGGCCCTCTGTTACTGAAATGGTGTATATGTTGGTTATTATTAAGAACTGTGGGAACACTAGCCTGTTACAGGACACAGCTCAGTCTTGAACACTTAAAGCACATTCAGAGATGTTAAGTGTTAACGTACTTTTTCTTCTTTGATTTGTTGCTGTAACTGATGAGTACATAGGCAGTTAAGTCTTTTTGATGTCTTTAGTTGTTTTACTTTATGTACCTTCTAAGTGGATACGTTAAAGATGGGAAGTAAGCTATATTTTTCTTGTCTTATTTGTAAGAGTAGGCTCGTTGGTTGGTTGTAAATTATTAGAGTGCTATTTAATTACTTGTGAATGTGTTTGTTAAACAGGGTAGAGCACTAATTCACATGAGACTTTTTCAGACTTGGCTCAGAATCACTATCGGGTTATATAACTTGCTCACAGTCATGTAGTTTGCACATTTTTATTTATTTTTTTAATCATTTATCCTTTGTTTATTGGGTTAGTTCCACTAGGCATCTAACTTCTTTTCAGGGGCTACCTGAGGTGATATTTATACTGATTAGGGTAATTTTGACCCAGATACCAGGGAGGTTTTCCTTCTATTTTCCTGTTGGTGGCACTGAAGAGCAGCTGCAGGAAGAGAAGGAAGATGGGGGGGGAGGAAACGGAACTGCTGTGGGGCACGCACCGTATGAAGATAAAGTCTGAAAATGAAGATTCTGCAAACGTTGCTTCACGTGTGGGTGTTACAAATACTGTGGAGGTGGCCTACCTACAGTCTGAAATTAATTGTTTTTCAGGAAGGTAGCTTGGAAAATGCTGTTTTACAAAAAATGCTGGAAGAAAAAAAGCTAAGTGATGAACTGACTTTCTTGACCAGTGGCAGTTGAGAAACACTTTCCTGTTACAGTGATTGACGCTTACTGGGAACCAGATGGCCTAAGTGCTAGTAGGGAGTTGGAGATATTTACAGATGCACAAGGGGAAGCAACAATAAAACAAGAATGTTGCAGAAAAAAAATCTTGACAAACTAAGAAGTAAAATAAGGCAACCATTGTTGCTCCTAACAGAAAGGGTAGTATAATGCAGCTGAGTGTATACAGAGAAAGGAGATGACATGTGGTAAACACTTAGACCTGAAGTGGAAATTCTGTTAACAGGAATGTTTGGGATACTTTAGTGGTTCCACTTGGCTTTTCTGCCAGGGATGTAAGGGCTGTGATTCATTTAGGGTCAGAGTCCTTTTGTGAAATACCATTTGAGACTTTTCACTAGCAGAAAATTTTGACTTTGACAAAAAAAAATTATTCTGTGACCTATGAAAGGGTTATTTAACTACTGGGAAAACTGCTTTGCTCTGGAAAAAGAGGTGTGGTACAATTTAGAACTACAGATGTAACTGAGCGAGAGGCAAGGAGGTATTTTAACTGAAATGCTAGACTGACATTTTAAAAAACGATGGGAGATTTGTGGCATGGGACATAGGAGGTTTTGGTTAATTTGTATGTAGGTAAAGGCATAATGCAGTATTTTCTACCATTGTTTTGTTAAATGTACAGAAAGGAATGGTAAGAAATTGAGAACAACCTAAAACATTTTTTCCTACAGCACTGATGATCATTTGTTACAGTTTTGCCTAAACTAAGAGATGCACAGTGTGTAGAGAAAGTGAGCATTCACTTAGTTTGTAAAATGTCTTGCATAAAATATGTGTGGAGGAAATTTGATTTAATTGTAAGTTAGTGGTTCAATTTGCTGAAAAATGATTAAACAGCTGTGGGGGTATTAAACAGATATGTTTTTGTTTAAACAAACATTTTTATTAAATAATCACGTATGACTTAGTCAGTCATAAATTAAATGAAAACAAACCACAGTGACATACTTTTAATTGCACACATTATACATCACTTATGATCTGTCCAGCTTGTCATGCAAACATTACATAGGTCATTCAGTTCCTGCCTTTTTTTGCACCTCCTCCAGAATGTTATTCTGCATGCATTGTTCCCACAATTCCCATTTTTCTATGTGATTTACTCCCACCCTTTCCTAAAGATCCCATTTCCAGTTGTTTTATCTCTTTTACTGTATGCACTATTTCTAGTCCAGTTGGCTCGGACTTTGACTTCCATTTTCAAATAATTGCTTTTTTGGCAGCCACTATATTTAGTCATCAAGGCCTTACTAGGGAATTCCAATTCTGTATCCCCGCTCAAAAAGTAATTTCCTCAGTTATACCAGTTTTTTCACCCAGTATTTCTGATAAAGTCATCTGCAGGGAACTTTTAAAGTCTGCCAACTCATTATACACACAAAAATATGTTCCCAGTTACCTCTTTCTTCTCTATCACACCTTCAACATTTGCTGTCTGTCTGCGGAAAAATTCTTTGGAGTCTACTTGGGGAATAAAATACCCCTGTAAACACTTCCGAGCAAATATCCCAAATCTTCTAGACTTTGTTGCATATTCGGGAAATAAACCTATATCTCCCATTGTTTCTTTGTGAATTGCTTATATCTCTCTTTCCAATTGATTTTGATAAAAAATATTAATGTGCTGCATGAGGAGGAGCAGAATGAAACAGAGAATGAAAATGAAGGCAGTAGTATATAATGAAAAAAGTAGAGGGAAGCAGTGTAACATTCAGATGCAAAACAGGAACTTTTAGGACATAAAAGTGAGGAGGAGCAGGTGGAACTGAGTAATATTACTGGAAACGGGGAAACTTTTGTCATAGCAAAGCAAGTTGTAAAAAGGTGATAGGGATAACTTGAACGTTATTGCAATATATGTTGATAGCATAAAGACTGATGATAGATGTTTAATGGTGCTGAGATGGTACTAAAAGCAAAACGCTATTGCAATATGTTTAGAAGATGCTACATTTTTATATAAGGCACAGAAGGACTAAGTGGAAAAGTTGTGGTAAATGAAAATTGTGGAGAAGTTTGGAAAGGAGCGCTGTGCAGACTTAAGAATACTGTTTAAATGAACAGCTGAAGCAGTTTGATGATATAATTGACCCTGGGAGAGGTGTGTGTGTGTGCGTGTGTGTGTGCACGTGTGTGTGTGTGTGTGTGCGTGCGCGCAAGTGTATGTGTGTGTCTGTGTGCGTGGCGTGCGCACATGTGTGTGTGTGCGTGTGTGTGTGAGTAATGTCAGATATGGGGAGAAGGTGGACAGAATAATTTTGACAATGCATATAGTAACATTGAAGAGATGAAATAAAGAAACATGGAGTAGATAAAATGGACATGATAGTGTTTGGGAACTTTGTGCAATCTGAACAGTTGTATAGGGAAGATAAATTGGGATATAAAGACATGTATGTATTTGATAAAATGTAGAAAATTACCGTTAGCAAAGGAAAGCATGTATACATTTAAGACATTTGAAAATAGAAGTATATTCTTTTATTTTGTCAGTGCCTTTAAAAGATGTATCAGGGGAGTGTAATTTTCTGGCCCTGAGGCTATATGGGTTGAGGTAGGAGGTGATAAGAGTGGATTAGAGAAGGCAAGGTTATAAAGGGACTTTGTGTGTTGGGGGGGTAGTTAGTAATACAGGAAAGTGCAAGAAGGAAATAGAAGTTTTATGGAAGGACTGCTGGTTGTTCTGGTGGATAGTGTACAATGAGAAATATAAAAGGGAAATAAAAGGGGTTGGGAGATTGGCGTAATGGTTATTTACCTTATGGACACAAGGTGCAAAGTTTGATTCTCACATAAGATAATTAGCTAGGCTTAAAAATGACCCTAAAGGGCAGCTAGCCTACTACTAATCTATGAACCTATGAAAAGGTGTAAAATAATTTTTTGGAGGGAGAAAAAAAATAGTATGCAAGTAGGATGCAGGGTTATTAAGATGATGTATAAACATAGAAGGAAGTCTTGGTGAAGGAGAGGTGACTGTAACAAAAACTAGCAAAAATAAAAAGTATGATAGAGGCAGAAATACTTTTTTGCAAGGGAGAAGGGAAGTGACACCATATTTTGGTAAGAAAATCTAGGTAGAGGAAGAAAAAAATTGCTGGATATGGTGGGTAAAAGACATTTTGACCAAGGAGGAACTGAGAGTTGCATGTCAATATGTGATGGAATTATATGACACAAAAGTGATAGAGGAAAATGAAATGGGGATTTAGGAAGTTTAGTAATGCATTAATAACTACATTACAGAAAAAGATAAATGGAGCTGAGATGGATGAGGTGTTAAAATAAGTGTGGATAGTACACCCGGAGCAGATGTCCTAGGGTGTAGGTTGTATGGAAATATGGGATGAGCAAATGTAGGTAGTAGTAGACATCACAGATGAATGGTCTGAACAGGTGTTAAGACTTGTTCTACTTTCTAAAAATAAGAAATTGGAAACCAGTGATGTAGGCTATAGTTTGTTTATAAAAAATATTACTTTCCCAAATCCATTCTATAATAGCTGTGGCTATGTATGAAGTTATTAGTTATAAATGTGATCATATTAAGATGGAGGGAGTTTAGATGGAAGAATGAAAAACCAGAACAGAGAATGTCAGTATTTATTATTAGCAGTAGTGACTAAATTATCAGTGTATGCCATAAAGTGTGTGTTAAAATAGTTGAGAAACAATTAAAGTAGAATTAGTATTGAACAGTACTTAAAGTAAAGGATTTAGGGGTGCTGTGAAATTGAGCGGGATTATTTCTCAGAGTGTGAGATGAGAATAATTTGGGTAAGTTTGTGACGCCAGAGCTTTGTAGGACAATGGAAGGCTGTATTAGAAGAAATAAGGAGAGCAGCAAATATGTAGGGAGCATTCCAAATGACATTTGCAGAAATGTGCATTTTATACATGCAATACTTGCCAGGGGAATTGGGTTTCGTAGTAAGGGGGTGTACTCATTTCCAAGCTGTCTAGAAAATGAATTATTGGGTATTGTTTTGGGGGTAATTTGGCATTCAGGTAGACCCCATTAAAAATAGTGCTGTATTGTGTAAAACGATAGAGGAATAGCTTTAAAAATCCTGCTGTACATTCATCTTCAATTCATTTGTCCTGGATACTGTGTAGCATGGCAAAGAACAAAAGCATAGTCAAAATATGGTGTGGGAGAAATGCAGACAATTTGGATGGCAGAGAGCATAAGAAAAAGAAGGGTATATGAAAATAAGGTTGTTAAAAATATTGTGAAATAATAAAAAGATGACATTAAGGTAGAGAATGTTAATAAAAGTGGGAAGGTTTGGTAGGAGGAAATTATGGAAATAATTTACTGTGTGAAGTACTAGGTGCCCACTGGCTGGGGCACAGCCACATTTAATTTTTAATTAAACAAGTGAAAAGATACATTTCTTCTTTAAGGATGCTCTCTGTCTGTGTGATTCCTTCTTTAAGGTGCACTTTCCGCCTGTACATGCATCTTTAGTGCGTAGCATGCAGAGCAGTACACATGATTTAAATGTTTGAATTTCCTGCTGCTACTTTTGCTTGGGGTTGCCATTAATGAACAGAGAACTTGGCGTTTCTACCCTTGGTACCTCAGCTGGAGAAGAACTGGCCACTGTTTGATTTCTCAAACGAGATGGAGAGCCAGACTGGGAGACAAGTGTTCATTCCTTGCTCAAACTCAAACCCAGAACTTAAGAGACATGAGCCTTATTTCTCTACACCAACTTCCAAGCTTAGTTAGGGGTGCATTTTCAGGGAATGTGAGTTTCAGCACATTTTCAAGGAATGTGAATTTCAAGGGAAGAGAAGTTTGCTGCTGTTCATGCTAAGTCTGTTTACAATATGCAACAGTTTTGTTTAGCAAATAGCCATTAGGGTTTGTGCTATAGGATTTTAAAGCAATGTTAGCACAATAGGTAGCATACTTGTCTTTGGAGCAGAAGGCTGTGGGTTCTACTCTCACATCATGTAGATGGATTACCAGTACTGTGGTGCACTTTAAGGATGGGAGGAGCATTGACCCCTGAGGGTGACATCCTTTGGATGAGATGTTAAACTGAGGCCCCATCTATCTGCATTAATTGTAGATCTGTGAGATATTTTAAATCAACCTGAGCTATTGAAAAGAGTAGGGGTAAAGTTCTCCATTGCCCCTAGTAGTATAAATACCACCAAGGGTCTCCTTTGAAACAGGTCTACTAGCCTAGTGGGATTAAAGTGGTCAACAAAGGATATTTAAATTAAAAGCTTTAAATTAAATCCATATCTGTGCCTTCATTTAAAAAGTAAAGATGAAAATTTGTATGCACGCTGATAGTTTTGAGCAGTTTGTGGTAATGGGTGAGTCAAGTAGTTGAACACCAGAATGGCTGTGGAGGGAAGGCCCAGGTATATTCTGCTGCCTAGGGTACCATTTGACCATGATCCACCTCTGGCTGTGGGTAGAAAAAAGTGTGGGCGATAAAGGAAAATGAGATTTAGAAGGGTTAGTGACATGGGAAATTTTCTGTGGAAATTAATGTTATAAAGGTTACCAGTCAAAGGGCAAATGAAATACAAGCAGAGGAGAGAAACACTTGTGTCAAAAACGCAAGGTGGAGGAATCTATTGAACATGCATTACTGTAATGTGATGGGGTTAAACAAGTATGGGAAAGATTTAAAGAGGTATATCATTTTCAATATTTTGGAAACCTACATTTAAATGTGATATGTAATGCGGTTTAATATGGAAAGAAGAAAAAAGATATGGTTAGGATACTAAGAAGTACTTTATGGATAATCTGGACTAGGAGATATAAATAACTGCTGTGTAATAAAATGTGGAATTGTAAAATTATTATGAGAAGACTAAAGAAATAGTTGGGAAATTTAAATTTAGAATTTTAAAAATGTTTGAGTATGTTTGTGAATTCACTTGTTAGTCTGTACTTGAAAGTTGTTTTGTGCTGTGTGAAGTAAAAAATGTGCATATAGAAGATTTGAATGGTGTATGTAAATAAAAACTACTCCTGTCAGTAGAAGCTATGGGTTCTTCTCCACTCCATCCACCTGAGTTACCACCAATACAGATAGGGCCTTGGTTTAATGTCTTATCCGAAGAGACACACACTTGAGTGTGGAACCCCTAATACTGCAGTGCAGCAACAGTAATGGAAAATGAATTCAACCACCTGGGTGGGAATAGAACCTGCAGCCTCCTAATTTTTCAGTACCAAAGGCAAGTGCATTAAATCTTGAGTTAGTAATACTTAGATACAAAACACTCTTGTCGCCAGATTCTGGAAACAGTAAAATCCTCTCTTCTGATTCAGCGCTAGCATTTTTTTCCCTGCCTCAGAGTGGTATACTGCTGGCCCAACTGACTGACTTCTACCCTACTTCCCTCCTTCATCCCCTCATCAAAATAAGTCATCTGCTGCCCTGTGTTTAATCTGTCTCTCCATATATATATATATATATATATATATATATATATATATATATATATATATATATATATATATATATATATATATGTGTGTGTGTGTGTGTGTGTATATATATATGTATATATATATATATATATATATATATATATATATATATAAACCCCCCACCCCAAGAATATAGAAAGGAATGCAGGAATGAGGACAGGGAAGAAGAAAGAATGTGAGAAGAGGAGCAGGAAGGTAATGTGCAGTTTGACAGAGGAGTGGGGGGAGTGGAGGGGCTAGCATGACTAAGAGGTGAGGGACGAGGAGTGCGCAGCAGTATAGCGGTGAGGGATGGCTTTTGTTGGTAAAGCATAGGGGGGAAAGGAAAGGGTTAGATGAAGTTCAGGGAGTGAAGCAGTAGCAGGATGGTGGGTGGAGCTGGCGATGATGCAGCTAGGCTGCAGTTGTAAGTCATTACATGGGTAGGGAAGCAAGGCAGAAGAAGAAAACCATTGTGGGGTCAGAGAAGAGGAGAGGAGTGTAGTGTTTGCAGAGCATTAGCAAGGAGGATTAATAGTTTAGGCAGTAAATATAGAAGAGTACAGGTTACAGTGGAAACCTTATCATCAGGCTGTAGACTAGTTATGAAACTTGAATAACTGCCAAAGGGTGTCACCACGGTGGAGTGGTGGGTGGATGCATGCTGCAGTGGACATGAGCAGTATTTACCTTTTAGGAGTCACTGTTGAAATAACAGCAAACAAGGGCGTAGGAGGCAGTAGGGAAGTACAAGGTCTGGCAGCTGTAAGTAACATTCTCTGAAGTTTTGCCTGTGCTGGAAGCCAGCATATTGTCTAATCCTCTGTTCCTTGATCTAATGAGTGAATATGGCAATAGACAGTGGAGAAAGGCTTGAGACTGGGAGAGGGATGAGAAGGCGTCTCAGAGGGGCACCTTGTCTGGAACAAGATCTGTCTTGGGTCATAAGGGGCAGTGCTTAAATCTGCTCTCAGAATGTATATTTATACAGACATACTTTTAAAGTAAGATTGAAAGGGGAGGTGGTAATCTTAGAAGCAGGAGAGATGGGTAGCTATTTAGGTGCCAGGCAGGGGAAGTAAGTGGTACAAAATGTAACAGAAAGATAAACAGTGGCTGCGTTGGGCATTATTTGGTACTTTAACTATATTAAAAGAAGTCTGAGTAGGAAGGTAGGGAAATGAAAGCAGTAATGCAGGATGGCAGGGTGAGTATTACTGGCATGACAGAAACATGGGCTACTGATGAAAGAGTGAGACATGGAAGTCCAGTGAGTATTTTGTTTAGGATTGATTGAGGTGGGGAAAGTGGTATCCTGTATAAATAAGCTCATCAAGTGGGAGATCTTAGAAGCAGAGGAACAACACCCCCTGAAGCGGGCATGAGTCAGCATATGATAAGTGTGCTAACTGTTGAAGAGGAAGGAAGGGTGAATGCTGTTGTATCAGTATAATACATTATTCCCTAGAACTATAAAATGGAGGAGAGCTAGAGACTATAGGAGAGATTTAAGTGGGAATATGAGGAACCGAAGGTTGATGCTCTTGGGAAGGGTCTGAATCTGCCAGGATTATACTGTTGTATATAAAGATCCAGGGTGTTGAGGATGTTGAGACTTTGGACCAACAGGTGGGAATACTGGATGTGGTTTAACAAAAGCAGAAGGGGATCAGGGATGTTATGGATGACACCATTAGCCACCAGTAGCTGAGGCCTATTTGTGTTTAAGGCATTTGTGACACCTTCCTGGTGATCCCAAAATTCAAAATGCTCACCCTTCAGGAGGCCTACCTCCACATTCCCCTCAAGGAGTCCTGCAGAAAATATCTTTGCTTCAGGGCAGGATTTCAGCACTTTCAGTTCTCTGTGCTTCCCTTTGGCTTATCTACTGCTACCAGAGTTTTCGCAAAATGCCTGGCTCCAGCCATTACTTTTTGCAGGCAAAGAAATATTCAAATGTTTCCCTACTTAGACGACTGCCTTATTCAGGCAGACAGCCGGGAAAAGCTGCTGAAAGACCTGGTCTTTGTAAAGGACCTACTAACCTCCCTGGGGTACACAGTCAGTGAAAAAAAATCCAAACAGGTACCCACCAAAAGGATAATCTTCCTGGGAGCAAGTCTGGACACAGCATCCCAGATGGCATTGCTTACACCAGAGAAACGAAGTTTCCTAACAGCTTACTTCTCTCAACTGGCCACCAGGCCCCAGCTTTCTGCAAGGGAAATCCTGCAAGTACTGGGGTTCATGGCATCTTGCATACTCCTTATTCCATATGCCAGACTGCACATGAGGAAACTTCAGTGGTACCTAAAGAGCCTTTGGTGTCAACACTCTCAAGATCTGGAAACTCTTCTACCTATTATTCATTGCCTGAGGAAGGAATTTCTTTGGTGGGCAACAGCCTGCTCCCACAACAAGAGACTGCCTTTCTCCCCCACACCTCGCCACCCAGACCCTCACTACAGATGCATCAGAGTATGCTTGGGGTGCACACCTGCATAGCAGGTGCATGCAGGGCAATGGAACCCCCAGCAACTCCCCTTGCACATCAATCAAAAAAAAAGATAATGGCTGTGCAGCAGGCCTTGATAGCCTTCAAACCCCTTCTCTCTCCAGGGGTTCTCCTGATCAAAACAGACAACACCACTGTGATGTGGTACATCAACAAGCAGGGAGGGACTCACTCCTACCCACTTTTGCAGGCTGGCCATGACCCTTTGGTTTACAGCCTCTTCGATGCAACTACACTTGTTATCACAATATCTGCCAGGCTCTCAACTCCCTGGCAGACCAATTAAACAGAAAACTTTTGGACCCCCACGAGTGGCAGCTCAACAGAAACGCCTTCTTCCTAACACCTCAGAGGTCGCCCTCTTTGCCTCCCACACCAACCATCAGCTCAGCAAATTCTGCACCAGGGAGCATCACTGCATGGCATGGAAAGTGGATGCCCTGGCCTTCCCCTGGGTAAACCTCACAGTCTGTGCCTTCCCTCCCCTACCTCTCATTTCCATGTACTGCTCAAAATAATGGAGAAAAAAACCAAGGACCATTCTTTTAGTTCCAGACTGGCCCAGACACCACTGGTACCCCTTGCTCGCAGCGTGTCCCCTCTGTCCCCATGGAATCTTCCTCAGATTCCAAACCTCCTAACCCAGAAGGAGGGGGAATTCATACACCCCCAATTGCAAACACTCAGTTTGGCAGCTTGGCTTATACCCTGTCCCCTGACCAATCTGCCATCCTCAGTAAACAGGTTCTGGATGTTATGCACCAGAAGGTCTTATGCAGATAAATGGAAACGTTTCTGCATATGGATCCAGGCTAAGGGGGCCAGTACAGCACAACCCTCCATCCCTCTCATCCTGGATTACTTAGCTGACCTACTACACAGTAATCTCTCTTTCTCCTCTGTAAACATTCATGCCTCTGCTATTTCAGCTCATTTTCCCACTGAGCAGCCTCTTTTTCACACCCTCTGATAAAACAGTTCTCCTCAGAGAGGCTAACAACTTGAGGCCCCCCAGAAGGGCACCAAAACCAGCTTGGGACCTTAACTTTGTCTTGGAAAAGTTCACCCTGCCTCCTTTCAAACCAGCTTCTTCTGCAGAGCTAAAATTTCTCTTCTGGAAGACAGCCTTCCTCCTGGCCATCACTTCGGCTAGAAGAGTCTCTGAGCTGCAAGCACTCATGGCAGTGGAACCCTTAATCATCTTCCATGCAGACAAGGTATCCCTCAGAACTAATCCAGTCTTCATGCCCAATGTTGGGGTCCAGTGTGGCTCTCAACCAAGCCATCCATTTGCCCACCTTCTTTCCTAACCCTCAAAACAAGGGGGAAAGGATTCTGCACTCTCTAGATGTGCACAGACAGCTCAGACACTATTTGGACAGGACTAAACCCTTCAGAAAATCTGATCAGCTGCTGGTTAGCTTTGCTTCAGGGGCAGAGGGCAAAGCCATTTCTAAGCAAACCATTTCCAAATGGATAGCACACTGTATCAATTTCTGCTACAAACAACATGGCAAGCCTCCCCCAAAGGGGTTCAGGACACACTCCACCAGAGAAGCCTGCACCTCTGCAGCTTTCCTCAGAGAAGTCCCTACCAGGGACATCCTGGAAGCTGCCACCTGGACATCTGTCCACACCTTTACCAAGCAATACCACCTGCCTCTCTTTTCCAAATCCAGGGAAGGTTTTGCCTTTGCAGTCTTGCAGGGCATGCTAGCCAGCACCTAGCTTCCTTGACTACATCCACCCATTTCCTCAGCTTTGGGAATCTGCAGAAATGTGATGACTGCAACAGTGAAACACAAAGAATGTAGTACAGTTGTGTACACCTAACCAAAAATGTAGATGCTAGAGTGTCTTCTGTTTCAGTCCTGGTTTCCCTCCCTCCTTCCCCCTTTTTCTTTTTGTCACCTTTCTTCCTTGTTGTTCTCCTTTCCTTACAAGAGACATATTGGTATTTATTTTCCACTGTGGGGTTCTGCCAGCAGAGCCTGGCCTCCTATTTTGGGGGCTCCTGACTGGTTAGGGCAATAAAAACTGATGTAATGACTTCAGCTGCCTTCCTTTATACCACTGGTGATCTGACGTCAGTCCTCAAGCGACAGCAACTGACTCAGAAATAGCAAGTGTCTGGTATTCAGTCTGGCTGAGGGCTACTCTAGCAGGGATAACCCAAATGTGATGACTGCAAGAGTGAAGACACTCGAACATCTACATTTATGGTAAGTGTATACAACTGCACTTTATCTATGTCACTGTTCTTCACGCTTGGGTATAGGATCCGACATCAAATCTGAGCCAGCAACTTATCAGACACATCCTAGGTCCAAGCTCCTTCCACTCCCATAATCCCTTGCTGCCCTCTAACACCTCCGATCTCGTTTGCTTATGTTCTTCGTGTTTCACTTTTGCAGTCATTACATTTGGGTAATCTGCTGGCAGGTTGCCCTCAGTCGGCCTGAATAACTAAGTCTTGGGTCCTGTGTCGGTTGCTATCCCTTCTTCCATGACGTCAGGTCAT
Organism: Protopterus annectens; assembly: GCF_019279795.1. Classification (NCBI taxonomy): domain Eukaryota; kingdom Metazoa; phylum Chordata; order Ceratodontiformes; family Protopteridae; genus Protopterus; species Protopterus annectens. The sequence continues at coordinate 330,622,530 of NC_056745.1, read as the reverse complement.
CAGGGGTATAAAACATGCAGCCAACGCCATTTTCATCAGTCTTTCTTGCCACGCGGTGCCTGAAGTAGAAGCAGTTAGCAAGTGCCAGTTGGCCGACTCCTGAAATTTTCGTTTTCGAGTTCCAGAACTGAAGTCTTCAACCTAAAGCTAAGTACCCCGTTGGGGAAACTTTTTCTTGCTCCTTACCGATGTCAGTAAAAGTTAATAATTGTGGGAAGCAAATACCTCATAAGGATTTTCATTTGCACTGTATTCCTTGCCTAGGTCCAGACCACAACGTGCCTTGCTGTCGATTTTGTGCTAAATTTAATCAATGCACTATTAAGCGTTGGTATATTTTTGCATCTAAATATTTTGACTCAAGATTTAACTATCCAGAAATGTCGTCGGTTAGATTTTGTCCCGTTTCAGATGTGATTAATTTGGCTTGTGTTTCCTTAAGAGATAAGTGCTTAATTTTTTCTTGTTGTCTGCTGTATTTCTCCATATATTCTTATAGTTGCCTGGTATCTTGGCTGTTTCCTTTAGTTTAAGCTTAGTAGTGTTCCCTCAGTCAGTTAGCCTTTTGTCGCGAATACTTGTGTGTGTGTGTGTGTGTGTGTGTGTGTGTGTGTGTGTGTGTGTGTGTGTGTGTGTGTTTGTGTGCGCGCATATGTATTATATATATATTTATTTGTGTATATATATATATATATATATATATATATATATATATATATATATATATATATATATATTCCTTTTAGTGGATGCTTCATAGTTTTTTTTTTTTTTTTGTGTGTGTGCTGTAGCCTTTTCTAATTAAACAGTTGTATTTAGTAGTTGTTTTTGTGTGTCTTTTGGCTTTTCCCGGTTAGGGGTCGCCACAGTGGAACTCCGGTCTGCTAATGATTGGCAGTAGATTTGTATGGTGCCGAGTTGCCAGCCCGACACCCAGCCTTCAGCGAGCCCATTCACGCATGTCTTTTGAACGCCCACTCGACCGCGGGGAGGACATGCAGACTCCACACAGAAGGCACTCCAGCCAAGAATCGAACAGGAGAGCCTCTTACTGTGAGGTAACAATGCTACCACTGCACCACTGTGGCTTTATAGTAGTGGTACTTATTGCTAGCAGTTGTTTTTTACTGGTTATAGACTTGGCTTTCAGCTCTCTGATTTCGATTTTTGCGTGCCGTTTGGCTTCTGTCTTTTGGTTTAAAATGTATGAGAAGCCATCTGGTTTCAAGAGGTACTGCTCATACAGTCAGAAGATGCCCATGTCAGACTCGCATGAGGAGTGCCTGTATTGTTTGGGTGGCGACCACCTGGAGGTTGAATGTGACATTTATGCTGCATTCAACCTCAGAGCTTTGGTCGAGCACCAAAACAAGTTGTTGTTAACTCATTCACTCCGGAGAAGCTCAGAAAAAGTTGCCTGCTGAATTCCACCTTAGGAACAGTGCAGCCTGAGCTCATTTTCAGAAAATCAATTTGTAATACCATACAGAAAACAAATGTTCATAACTCTTTAACTATAAGAACTAGACTAAAAATGTAAATGCGAAAGTTGTTCAGCAGACACTGACCTTTCCAGCAGTGTAAATGTTGATAGTGCATATCAAAGTCATTATTAAATATTTGGCAAGGAATGTTAATATTGTGCGTATGTTTTACCATTTTGGAAAAGCAAAGCACAATACCTTTGTCAATGTACCATGTAGACCCATACAATTTGTATTTAATTTGTTAGTATGAATGTCAG
>NC_056745.1:330398286-330615786 GCF_019279795.1 Protopterus annectens | reverse complement strand
TCACAACAGTACTTTTCTGATGTCACACAACATGCGCAAACTTTATTATTTCTTATGCCAGCCAGACTGCCATGTAATTACATATGCCATCTGAAACCATAAGCCATTCAAAACTACCAGAATACAGTCTAAATTAACAGCTGAACTATATTACCAAAACTGTTACACCAAAACTCTCTCTTATAGCACAAGGAATTGCTTCTCAAATACAACATTTTATGACAGTAACTAGCACTCTCAAAGAGTTGAACATTTTTATTTTCCTACACAGTGGTTAACACTTGCAACACTGCAAGCACTTTATGTACAATGAAATACACCACATTTATTGTTTAATTTACAAGTTAACTACAAAGTCTTCATTGCAAAGTGTAAACCACACAACTGAAGACTATATAAATGCATATGCATACATATATAATTCTGCAAATAGCCACTACAAGCCACCCTTCAAAAATCTTCGAAGAGCAAGTTCAAATTCTTTAAGTAGAAAAAAATAAAAATGAGTGGAACATAAAATAGAAAGAGAGAGAGAAAAATGTGGATTCATAAAGTGTTCTGTATGCAAACTCTCAAATGAATTTCTCCCCAAATAATAGAGAATGCACACAACATAGTTTAATATCATAAATCTGCACAGTAGCTTCAGTCTACATGAACATTACACATTTAAAACATAAACTGCCCTAACAAGCTATTTCAAATGTATGAAGAAACTACTGCTCACCAAGTTGAAAAAAAAATGTAAATAGTTATTTTTACGCAAGTAGCTCCCTAAACATTAAAAACAACATACTAAGTTTTTAAATGACACTTGGCACAATAGCTTGAGTCTACGTGAACATTACACGTTTACAACATAAACTGCCCTGACAAGCTATTTCAAATGTATAACGGAACTACTTCTCACCAAGTTGAAAAAAAAATGTAAATAGTTATTGTTACATAAGTAGCTCCGCCAACCATTAAAAATAACATACTAAGGATTTAAATGACACTTAGCCTAACATGTCTGTCCGGGGCACCACATAAACCCTGACACCAGACACACACAATAAGTATTTTTATCAAAGAATAAACATGTAAAATCAAAGAAACTTAACTCTCCATTGAAGTATTCATATTTCAGACTTATTTATTAAATTACAGCTCTCCTTAGAATGAAACAGTCAGCAATGATCTAAAAGCAAATAAAGTACAGCAGGTGACATATTCTGTCTAAACAGACCGTCCAAACTGAAATGATTTTGATTCAGCTGACACTCACTGTCCGTGCCAGGAAAGGGGTAGAGGTTGAGCCCCTAGTTGTTGTTCTACAGTGATCTGCAAATTAAACTCTACACAGCCTATTAGTTGCAATGTTCAAACAAGATGTTTGCTGCATGTTTTAAAATAATAGAAATATATAAAATTAGTAACCCCCTCCAAAAATAAAGTGCTTCTTCGGAGAAAAGAACAATTGCAAAACAGTATATAAAGAATATTTGATGCATGGTCCTGCATACCGCAAGTTTGTCTGGCAATGACTGCATAGATGAAAAATAACTATAGCTGACAGTAAAGGAAAGAGTGCTAGGTTATGCCCTGCAAGGAACAAATACAAAGAAATTTGCATGTATTACCATTAACAGTGAAAAACAAAAACATTACTGTAATAACGGGGACACTTTGCTGTTGAATAGACTGTGCTTCACTCAAAGTGCATACTATGCTGTTTCCTGGTGCAGTATCAACAAAAACAATGCATACAGAGTAATTTAATAGTGACTGTAAGGGTAGCTGTGCATAGAAAGGGTACAGTAAAAGAGATTTATTTTTAGGACCTGAAGTCGACTGTTCACTGATTGTTCATGTATTTTGGGTTAATGATGAAAGCAGTGAGTTAGAAGCATGAGCAGCTGTATGGCACTTGCAAGCCGATTTTCTCGTAAACTTTAAATATAAACCTGATGTTGCTCTACACTGAAAATTAAGTTGTGACGGTACCTGACAAAGTTCAGGTACTTTTTCAACTTAATTTTTAACAGTGAAGCTAAAACTTTAATGCAAAGTTACCGCCGCTTGTGGAAGGCACTCGGGTGGAACATCATAGCTTTTCAAGCGTCTCAGAGAGCGCTCGGCTGTAAGCACAGATGCGCCCTGAGAAGGTACTCGGAGTTAGTGAGTTAAAAGGTTTGGCCCAGGAGAGTCTGCTAGCCCAGTCTCTGGCCAAGCCTGGTCCCTCTGACTACAAGAGGGAAGGCTCCCTCTGTCCCTGGGATGTTTTTCGTGTTTCACTGTTGCAGTCAATCACACTTGGGTTATCCTGCCATGAGTAGCCCTCAATCAGCCCGAATACCAGAGGCTTAGTATTTCTGTGTCGGTTGCTGTCGCTCCAGGACTGATATCAGTGATATAAAAACAGGCAGCCGACACCATTACATCAGTCTTTCTTGCCGAGGAGCCAGAAGCAGTTCGCACGAATGCTGGTCAGCCGCTACCTGAATTTTCATTTCTGAAATTGAAGTTGAAGTCTTCTAAAGCTAAGTACCCCATTGGAGATGCTTTTTTCTTGCTCTAACCGACGTCAGAAAAAGTTAACAATTGTCTCGCCTATGGAAAGCAAATACCACACAGAGATTTCCATTCTTACTGTGTTACCTGTTTAGGCTTAGACCACGACATCCCTCGCTGCAGGTTTTGTGCTTTGTTCAACACCCAAACTATTCAACATTGGGCCCTTATTGTAGCTAAATATATTCGCTCTCTATTTCCGTATTCCAAAATGGCTTCGGTAAGCCATCCGACTTCTGATCTTCCAAAAAAAGTAAGAATAAAGACAGAGACAGACCGCACAGGTCCAAAACTGCCGATGACGCTTCCATTAAGCTAGTCACCAGTTTGCCGGTACTCAGTGAGACGCTTTTGCAGGCCCTGATGTCCACATTGATAGATTCTCAGGCCACTACTGAGACCCGTTCGGAGTCCGGTATGCTGCGAGACTCTTCTTTGACTACGGAACCTGCGGATGTCTCTACCTTTATGGTCCGGAGCTGCTGTGCAGGCACCGGCTTCTGAGGAATTTCTTCACACTACCGATATTCAACACAAACCAATGACTTATTTTGCGTCTTCAGTTCTTTCTAAAACTACCGAGTTTCTAAGGCCCAGACTATGAGCTATGCTTGAAAACCGATGGCCTAGACATGCGCCTGCTTCCTTGCCACAATCACAGATGCTTAAAATGGCAGAAGACCTTACGTTGATTAGGGGAAGTCAGCCTTCCCCTGCTAAAAGAAAGAGACTTGTCCCCAGCAGCTTTGTCTGACCAAGAGTCCGATGACTCTGAGGTTTCTGATTATGAAGACATGCCCTTATCTGCAGATGAGGACTCAGCTGCTGAGGAATCCATTCCTTCTACCTCTTCTCCAGAGGATTTTTCTTTTGGTGAAACCCTACATACTTTGAGAGAGCACTTCCATTGGGAATGCCAGGAATATCCTCAGTCCAAAAAGAGACTCGGGGAATATTTAGATTTAATACAGCATAGATCCTTAGCTATTCCTCCTGTTCTGGATGTTGTGGATGATGTCTTTATGTAGTCAAGTCTAACTCCTGATACTTTACCTACTGCTCCCAGGAAACCTGACAGGTATTACAGAGTCCCTGACTCACATAAATTACTTTTCAAGAATCCTACTGCTGACCCAGAGGTCATCTCCCAAGGGCCTAACGGAATAAAAGCAACCACAAGTAAGAATCCCACCCCCTCGGACAGGAATTCTCGAGCCTTAGACAGATGGGGTAAAAAAAGTATATACATCTAACTTTTGCCATTAGAGCATTAAATTGTCAGTTCCACATGCTGAAATACCAGCAACATACCATGGAACTCATTAAACAAAAATTTTCTACCTTCCCTGACAGTGCAGAAAATAAAGACTTATATGAACTTATGCATTCTGCCATACCCTGCAGTGTGGGTTTGATGCCCTAGAAGCATCCTGCAGGGCAGCAGTCACAGGTTCTGTACTTAGAAGGCATGCTTGGCTTAAGGAACAGACCTTGACAGATCATGTCAAATCAAAGTTATTGGATGCACCACTGAACAAAGACAATCTGTTTAACACCAAAGCAGAAGAGGTTTTAAAAAAGATGGAAGAAAAAGCTAAGTCTATGCAGACAGTTAAAGACTTTTTTCAAGTTCAGCCTCCAAGATTCAGTAGGCGTTACCCCTCAAAACATTGGTCCTTTCCAGCCCCCTCAAGACCACCTCAGACTAGAACCTAGGGGAAACAGACCCCCCAGACAGCAGTCTCAGGGTATGCAAATATCTAAGCAATGGAGTACCTCCACTTCTAAACCAGGGAATGCTAAGCCACCCCCTTATGGAAAGAACTCCCAATGACTTCTCAACTCCTCCTCCTCACCTTTGCCCATCTGCTCGTACCCCTGGGAGGAAAACCTGCCTCTCATGCAAAAAACTGGACATCCATCACCAATGAGTCCTCAACATAGTGTCCCAGGGATACAAATTTTATTTCCACATGTTGCGAACCCCAAAGGGATTCCCAGATTTTACTCCAAACCAGTGGGCAGAGGCACAAAACCAAGTTCATTCCCTGCTATCCATGAGGGTAATTCATCCTGTTCCTGCAGATCAGATAGGCCAAGGTTTCTATTCCAGACTTTTTCTGGTACCCAGAAAGGAGGGTACCTGGCACCCAATCTTAGATCTATCTATGCTAAACACCTTCCTGGTGGTACCAAAATTCGGAATGCTCACACTGCAGCAGCTTCTCCCTATGCTGTCCAAAGATGCCTGGTTAATAGGTTCATACGTTCATAGGTTGGTACTAGGCTATCGGCCCTAAGGCCTATGCAAGCCTAGCCATAACAATTCCCTGGAAATTTCTTCCCACAATATTTACTTCTCTGGGCCCCTGTCTAGCAGGGCAACTGACATGATCCCCGGGGTGAATTTCTTATCTCCCATCCAATCATCAAGGTTCCTTTTGAAGAGGGCCAATGAGGTGCTCTGCTTGACATGTATGGGCAGTCTATTCCAGAGTATGGGGAGTCTCTGGGTCAGGAACCTATCCCTCCAGCATGCTTTGTTCATTGTGATGATAAGGTTTAGATCCCTGGAGCGTGTGGCTCTGAGGGATTGGGATTTATTTAAGTGGAGCATGTCTAACAGCTCAGGGTTTGACATGGCCTTGTATGTTAAGCAGAGTTCGCCTCCGAGTAGACGATATGCCACAGAGTATAGCTGGAGTTTTTTTTAGATGGTCAGCATATGGCATCTGCTTTAGTGAAGTATTTCTGTGGCCTTTCCAGCTGTTGCAGATGTCTTGTGAGGTACATACCAAATTGGGCATTATACTCTATAATGGGTCTAATGAGGGATGAGTACAGTGGGACAATGACCTCTTTTTTTCTGGATGAAAAGCCCTTAGTGATGAGGTGTGCCAAATAGAAGGATTTCCTGACTGTTGTGGCAATGTGGTTATCGAAAGTGAGACCACTGTCCACTTGTGTCCCTAAGTCTCTCATCACACTTTCGATGTTTAGTGTCCTGCCACCTATGTGGTAGTTCATGGGTACATGTTTTTTTCCAAAGGGTTAACTATACATTTATTGGCATTAAGCTTGAGCCCATGGCTCTGGCACCAGGCATCTGTTTCTGTAAGGCCCTTTTGTAGAATATCCACATCATTTGGGGATTCAATGATGGCTCCCAGTTTGCAGTCATCTGCAAACTTTGTTAGCCAGAGTCCCTTAGTGTTGGCCTGTACTTCAGAGAAGTAGATGCGGTCCCAGGATTGAATCCTGAGGAACTCCACTTGTCACTTGTCTGGAGCTGGATTTGAAGCCGGCTACTTTTACAGTCTGGGTTCTGTCAGTAAGCCAGTTGGCAACCCATCGAGTGAAGTAAGGATTTAAGCCCAGCTTAGTAAGTTTATCTATGATTCCAGAGTGGGGGATGGTGTCGAAGGCCTTGTTGAGGTCCAGATAGGCTGTGTGGACCGCCTTACCCTCGTTCACAGCTCTGGAGACCGATTCGAAGAAGTCAATCAGATTCAGGAGAGAAGATCGGCCCTTCACAAACCCAAACTGGGTGGGGTCCAGTGTTTGAAGGTTGCCAATATTTTTGTTTACAAGTTCCATGTTAATGCGTTCCATGCCCTTAGTTTCCGGGATCCAAGGTGGATCCTCCCTTGTGGAGCGGGATAACTGTAGATGTGCGCCACTCAGTGGGCATGAAGCCTGAGGTGAGGCTATGATTAAACATGATACTTAGGTGGGGTGCCAGTTCATTTTGTAATTCATGTAGTACACAGCCCGGGATGTCATCTGGTCCCATGGATGCTGTATTCTTAGCTTTGGAGAGTGCTGTTTCTACCTGTGTGGCTGTGATTATTGGAATTTGGCAATCTTTTGGTATTGAGATGGGCTCTTTAGGGGGTGAGAGGGGTTGAAGTTGGCACTAAATCGATCTGCCAGGATATTGGCAATATCCTTGGGATCAGTATATTTAATGCCATTCTGTTGTAGCTCAGAGCAGATCTGAGCATTGCTGTTTAGATTCTTGACATAACTATAGAATGCCTTGTGGTTGTCTTTGGAATCTTTGGCAATTTTATTTTCTTAACTAGCTTTTGAGGATTTTATGAGGGATCTCAGCTTCTTACTGAGGCTGGTGAGGGATTTTTTTGCATCCTGGGATTTTCCTCTTTTTTGCAACAGTTTCTTCCTTCTGTTGTATAGTTTGTTTATAGCAGGGGACCACCAGGTTGGCTTCCTTTTTTTTTGGAGAAGAGCATCTTGGTTCTATTTGGGATGGCACAATTCATGCACGAGTGGATGTGCTCGTACAGTGCCTTAGTGTGGGATTCTGCAGTCAAACTTCCAGATCTCGTCTGCGTGGGTGTTGTGAAGCTTGTCACTTCTGAGTAGCATGAAGTTGGCTTTGGATAAGTTTTTTAAGGAGGTTTCCTTACTGGGGGTGGGGGGTGGGGGGGATGTGGATGTCAAGGTTGATTTGCATATCAGACCTGACCAATGAGGGGGTGACCAGTGGTGTGGAGCATCTATCTCCCATGTTGGTAATGACCAGGTCTAGGATATTGGAGCCCCTGGTGGGACAGTGGATTAGTTGATCCAGCCACTCTAGACCTCGAAAAGGCCCATGCATATCCCAATCAAAAATTCTTGCAGAAAATGTCTACGTTTCAGGACAGGATCTATGCATTATCAGTTCTCTGCACTTCCCTTAGGCATATTCACTGCTTCCAGAGTTTTCACAAAATGCCTGGGTTCAGCCATTGCTTTTTGCAGACATATATTCAAATTTACCCTTCCATGGATGACTGCCTGATTCAGGCAGTCAGGAAAAGCTGTTACAGCACCTGACATTTGTAAAGGATCTACTGACCTCATTGGGGTACACTATCAACGAAAAGAAATCCAAACTAGTCCCCAGTCAAAAAATAGTATTCCTGGGAGCAAGCCTGGACACAGCATCCCAGATGGCATTTCTAATGCCAGAAAAACAAGCCTATCTGACAGGCTGCTTCTCTCAACTCGCCACCAGAACCCAATTATCTGCAAGGAAAATCCTGCAAGCTCTAGGGTTCATGGCCTCCTGCATTCTACTCATTCCATATGCCAGACTGCATATGAGGAAACTTCAGTGGTACTTAAAAGGCCTTTGGTGTCAACATTCTCAGGACCTAGAAACTATTATTCCTATGATACCTTGTCTAAGGAAAGATTTTCTTTGGTGGGCAGCAGCATGCAACCACAACAAGGGACTTCCCTTTTCACAACCCCACACCGCCCAGACCCTAACCATAGATGCATCAGACTATGCCTGGGCTGTTCACATGGACGGCAGGTACATTCAGGGCCACTGGAACCCAAACCAAATTCATCTGCACATCAGCCAAAAAGAGATGCTAGCAGTTCAGCACGCTCTGACAGCTTTCAGATCCCTGCTCCCTCCAGGGCCTCTTCTAATCAAAACCGGCAACACCACGGTAATGTGGTACATCAACAAGCAGGGGAAACCCACTCTTACCCACTCTGCAGGTTAGCCATGAGCCTTTGGAACACTGCCTCAGCCATGCATACTCACCTGCAAGCTCAATTCCTGCCAGGCAACCAAAACTCTCTGGCAGGCAACTTAAGCAGAAATCTACTAGACCCACACGAGTGGCTATTAATCCACAACTCCTTCAGCCCGGTGACCCAAAAATGGGGTACCTTGAATGTGGACCCATTTGCCTCCCCCTACAACCACCAGCTCAGCAAATTTTGCACCAGGGAACCTCACAGCAAAGCCTGGAAAGTGGATATCCTATCCTTCCAGTGGGCAAACCTCTCAATCTGTGCATTTGCCCTCTACCTCTGCTTCCCAGAGTATTACTCAAAATAAGGGAGGAAAGACCAAGGGCAATCCTGATTGCCCCACACTGGCCATGCCAACACTGATGCCGTTACTGCGCGGTCTGTCCCCATTGCCTCCATGGCACTTCCCCCAGATTCCAACTCTCCTGACTCAGCAGGAGGGAGTGTTCTTGCATCCACAGTTGCAGACCCTGAACCCAGCAGCCTGGCTTATTCCTTGACTTCTATTGATGTGGCCAGCCTAAGCAAACAAGTCCTGGATGTCATGCTTGAAGACAGATGACCCAGTCTAGAAAATCCTGTGCTGACAAGTGGAAAAGATATTGTTCCTGGATCCAGACTAAAGGAGCTGATCCAGCACAGCCCTCATTACCTCTCATACTGGATTACCTAGCAGAACTACTCCACAGGGGGTCTATCCTTCTCTTCCATTAAAATCCATGCCTCTGCCATCTCTGCACATTACAGCACTGAGCCACATCTCTTCTCATACCCTCTCATCAAATAGTTCCTGAGAGGGGGCTAACAACTTAAGGCCACCAAGAAGAGCCCCTACCCCTGCTTGGGACATTAACTTTGTGTTAGAAAAGCTCACGCTTCCCCCCCTTTGAGCTTGCAGCTTCAGCAGAGTTAAATTTCCTCTCTTGGAAAACAGCCTTACTTCTGGACATCACTTCAGCTAGAAGAGTGCCTGAGCTGCAAGCACTTATGGCTGTGGAACCTTTCATTGTTTTTCATGCTGATAGGGTCTCCCTCAGGACTAACCCAACTTTCATGCCTAAAGTGGTGTCCAGTGTGGCTCTCAACCAATCTTTTCATTTGCCCACCTTTTTCCCTAAACCTCAAAATAAGGGGGAAAGGATCCTGCAACCTTTAGATGTGCACAGACAGCTCAGATTTACCTGGATAGGACTAAGCCCTTTAGGAAATTTGACCTGTTACTAGTCAGCTTTGCACCAGGGGCAGAGGGCAAAGCCATATCAAAACAAACAATCTCCAAATGGATAGCACACTGCATCCATTTCTGTTGCAAACACCATTGTAAACCACCCCCACAGGGGGTCAGAATGCATTCTGCTAGGGCAGCTTCAACTTCTACAGCCTTTCTCAGAGATGTCCCTACCAGGGACATCCTGGAAGCTGCAACATGGAGTTCTGTTCATACCTTCACCACGCATTACCACCTGCCTATATTTTCAAAATCCAGGGCAGGCTTTGCAACCGCAGTCCTGCAGGGCATACTAGGCAGCCCCAACTCTTCTTGACTGCCTCCACCCGTTGCTCAGCTTTGGGAATCAACCCAAGTGTGATGACTGCAACAGTGAAACATCAAGAACATAGTACAGTTGTGTGCACTTACCTTAAATGTAGATGTTCGAGTGTATTCACTGTTGCAGTCCTGGTTTCACACCCTCCAGCCCACTTGTCTGTCTCTCTCTCTCTCTCTCTCTCTCTCTCTTCCTCACCCTTACAGGGCTATTGGCATTTACTTTCTACTGGTGGTGTTCCTCCGCCATAACTTAGCTCCCTATTGGGGGTTCCTGACATTTGGGGCAAGAAGAACTGATGTAATGGCATTGGCTGTCTGTTTTTTATACCACTGACGTCCTGACGTCAGTCCTGGAGCAACAGCAACCGAAGATGAAATACTAAGCCTCTGGTATTTGGGCCAACTGAGGGCTACTGCTGGCAGGATAACCCAAGTGTGATGACTGCGACAGTGAATACACTCGAACATCTGCATTTCTGGTAAGTGTACACAACTGTACTGTCTCTTCCTCCAAAAAGCCTAGGCTTTAAAATCCTGGGTCCTCATGTCCAACCCCAGCCTCAGCTATGCCTGATCCAATGGCCACAGATCCCAAGTCCCCCAAATCCACTCCTGGTTCCAAGGCCTCAAATTCAAGGCCTTCTGATCCATGGTTTCGGGAGTCTACTCCTAGATCTAAGGTCTCTGGATCAAGGCCTTCAACTCCGACAAAGTTTGGACCTTCCATGGATCTGACCTCCTGGGATTTGAGACATTCGGGTTCTATTCGCTTAGACCCTCAGTTGTCCTTCGATACAAGGTGGGTGGATCCAAGATTCATGTCAGATCCCGCCGTTGTTCTGGAGGACTCCCCATTTGGGTTCTGGCCTGGGACAGCCCTTTCGCAGCTCCCAGTCGCAGAAGCTGATCTCCTGAGAGATATTTGAGATCCTCAGAGTCCAGGCATGTGTCCCTGGCTAGGTCAGGTTTAGGTCTTCCAGGAGCTTGCTCACTTCCAACATGGACAGGATGACGAAGTCCTTCCTAAAAGCTCAAATTGAGTTGGGGCTGCTTTGGTTTGTTGGATGTTGGATTTGCAGTTCATCATCAATCTGCTTCTAAGCTTGGGTTTCACTCTGCATTTCAACATGTTCATTATTCCTCTACTCACTCTCTAGTGTTTCTTGTTGGCTTCTTCAGAACAACCACCATGAAGGCTTTTCTCCCTTTATAGAATACTCTGCTCTCAACGGGCTTGTTTCTTTCCCTGAAAAACCTTTTTAGGAACTCTACAAGGGAAATTCTGATAACCCTGGGTTAGTTCCATCCATCCACAACCCACTTTTGCACATGGTGTCAGGCCACTTCAGCATTGACAGCCATCTAGAGACAAGGTTTACACAATTCAAATGATTCAATTTGATGGATTGCCCATGAAGAAGAACAATTTATACGTGTTATCTACCATTCCCTATTTCTCTCTTGCCTTTTGTCAAAAAACTTTTCTGGTGGATCACCGAGATAAGAGTAAATCCAGGAGTTTTGTCTTATTCCCCCTCCTCTATAAAAGGTCTCAACAGGCTCGTCGGATATGCTGTGGGGAGCTTCTGTATAGAGTTTGAAGATGCACAGGGGCTTTCGTGAAAAGAAAAGTGACAGAAGAGAGCTTATACAAAGGAATGAAAGCACTGGTTCTTGCTCTCCAATCTTTGTATCGCATTTTGTTCCCAGGAACTCTGAAGGTTTAGCAGACAAACTACCAGTGCCTAGTGGCAGTGATTGACTGGAACATTACATTTTGTCACAGTCTTTCTAAATGCAGAACATCTTGGCAGACTACCGGAGCAGAAAATTATGTAGTTAAAAGTAGAATGGATTTTTTTTTTTTTCATGTCAAAAAAAGAGGACTGGATCTCTAACAAACAGTAATACTTTGCATGTTCAAATACTTGTGTGAACTAATCAATTCTGGCTTGGCATACACATGCCAAAGTGGTTAGAAAATCCTTCTATGTGACCCATCTGATCACGAAAGGTTTCCGCATCAAGATCTAAGGATGTAATGGTGCCCCTCTACTCTTCCCTCATCAGACCCATTATTGAGTACAGTGCACCAATTGGAATGTACCTGGCTAGAAATCTTCAGCAGCTGGAGAGACCACAGAGGTACCTAACCAAGAGGATTACTGGCCTCAAACAGTTGCCCTATGCAGCACAATTGAAAAAGCTAAGACTGTTCTCTGTTGCATACCGCTTTCTCAGAGGCGATCTCTGTCTAATGTACAGAGCCATGTTCAACCCAGAATTGTTGAACATGCTCCATCTTAGCAAAACGAAATCTACTCGAGCTACACGCTCTAGGAATATAAACCTCAACACAACAATGAATAGAACATGCTGGAGGGATAGATTCCCTTCGCAGAGACTTCCCTTACTATGGAACAGGGTCCCGATCTACATAAGACAGAGCCCCTCACTATCACTCTTCAAGAGGAACCTTGATGAGTGGATGGGTAACAGAAAGTTCACACCGAGGATCACACCAACAGCACTACAAGTTAGGGGCCAAGGGTACTAGTTGCTAGTACAAGGGTCTAGGGAACTACTAAAGGGGCGGTGAATACCGTACAACGTGGCTGGGCTAATATATGCCTTCAGGCAGATAGCCCAGTACCAACCTATGAACCTGTGTATTAAGTTGCATTTTCTGGTAATTTCTGCATGCCTACTGAATCCACATTTTTCTTAACACTTTTTTGAAAACACCTTTATTAAATTATCAGTTAGATATAGGCATAGATTAACAGAAGAGCAAAGAAACCAATTTAACATTTTCTATTTAAATACAATATATATCACATATATTTTATTTGCTACTATCATCAGTCCAACATTACAAAAACATTGCTGAATCCCTGCCTTCCCTTAAACCTAACTCCTCCTCTTGAAAATTATTATGCATGTATTGTTCCCAGAATTTATTTATTTTTATGTAATTTGCTGCTTCATTTTTCTAAAGATCCCTCCTCCAGTTCTTTTATTCAGAAGCTCAAATACAGTTGATGTAGACGTTGATTTCCATTTTCCATTAATTGCTTTTTTTTTTGCAGCCAATGTAATTGTCCAGGCAGTTCTGATTCTTTATCCCAGCTAAAAAGAATAATTTCTATTTGCGCACCAAATATTTCTGATAGAGTGCTCTGTAGGGAATTTTTAAACTTTGCCAGCTTATTGCACTCCCAAAAACCTGTTTCTAGTTGTTTCTTTCTTCTCCACACACCTGCTGTCTACTTGTGGAAAATTTGAAGTCTGCTTGGGGTATAAAAATACCTATGCAAACCCAAGCAAAGATCCTAAACCTTCTGGACTTGGTTGCATACTTGGTAGCCATACATATGTATTCCCGTTGTTTTTTCATAAATTGCTTTTCCAGTCTCTCTTCCCATTCTTTTCCAACCCCGTCTGATTGATTCTTATAGTTATCCTGCAGTATTTTATATGCTCTACCATTTATCCCTTTGTAACAGCTGGTTCTGTTCTAGATTCAACTGAAAACTCTACCAGAGCAGGTCTTTCATTTAAAATTCCCCTATCCCTTTGTCTTTGCCTGTACTCTGAGATAAAGCCCTGGTAGGGAAGGCGGTCTGTAGCCTGCAATCTAAATGTCTTCTTGGCTTCATCCCACTCTTACCTTTCCTGCTTGAGTTATTTGCTCCCAATATCTTGGCTCTTTGCGTGGTTTCTCCAGTAACTTCCAGCCCCCTTGCTTATTTTCTATACCTATACTTGTAGTCATTACTATTGGCAACATCTCCTTTCTCGCATTGGCTTAGTTCTTAGAATACTGTCTTTTTAAGACCTTTTTTTGAATTATCACTTGTGATATAGGCAAATTTACATTTATACAAAAGTAATCAAGCTGTATTAACAAATTAACATTAACAAACATTATACTTCACATATATTGCTATATATCATATAATCTAAGCAACATTACATAAATTCGATTCCTGCCCCTTTTTAAACAAGAAACATCTTTATTAAACCATCACTTAACGACGTAAGCAATCATACATTTAAATAAATGAAAACAAACCACACCAACAACAATCCTAGTTGCAAGCATTTTACATCATAACCCATACTGACACACTTAGTTGCAAACATTATACATCACTTATAATCTACCCAATCATTTTCAGTCAAACATTACATAGCACATTTAAGTTCTGCCTTCTTTTAAACCTCATTCCTCCCCTTGTATTGTTCCCACAATTCCCATTTTTTCCAATGTAGTTTGCTCCCACTCTTTTCTAAAGATCTCCGTTCCAGTTTTATCTCTGTTGCTGTATTCACTGCTAATATAGTTGGTTTACATTTTAATTTCCTTGCTGTGTCTAAGTATGGTGGCTGCCAAAAAAGCAGTTGGCAGAAAATAAAATACTGTCTTAACATTTTGATATCAAACAGCTCTTAAAAGGTGTCCCAAACATCAGGTTTCCAGAATGCTTTATCTTTCCATATCACTGTTGCAGTATTTTTTACTTGAGAGATTACATTCCAAGGATAACCCAATGCCCAGACAGTATAACAAGGCCTTGAGTTCTTGATAGGCATCATATGTCACACATATATTCCCCAAGCAAGATGTAGAGCATAAAGGTGACATACGGATGTACACACTTGGAACTTTGCTGAAAGTCTGAACTCCATTGTTGTCGTCTATGTGAGCATCCTTCTGCTGTGCTGGCTACCAAGCCATGTTTTCAGATAAGTGCTCCATTGTGGTTTCTTCTCTTTCTATTATTTGTTGTGGTAATTTTGTCCTTGTCATCCAGAAAAGGAAAATGTCAGTGTGGGAG
This sequence comes from Protopterus annectens, assembly GCF_019279795.1. Classification (NCBI taxonomy): domain Eukaryota; kingdom Metazoa; phylum Chordata; order Ceratodontiformes; family Protopteridae; genus Protopterus; species Protopterus annectens. The sequence goes on along the minus strand of NC_056745.1, from coordinate 330,601,284 downwards.
ACAGATTCCCCATAAAGACCTTCATGACCAGTGTATTTTCTGAGTGCTTCCCGCAATCATACGCAGTGCTCTGTTTGCCAGGTGTTTGTGCCCAAGACCCTAAATAGTCATCTCTTCTCCTTGTCCACATACCTAGAGAGCCAGTATCTGAAGTTTTTGGCTCAGGGTGCTATGGCAGAATCCTTCCATCTCGAGGTGCATGCCAGCTACCAAGAAGGCCAGTAAAGTTGCGTCTGAACTAGCTGCTGTCCAGCCTCCCTAGGTGGCTCTTTCAAGGCTGGAGAAAGCCTGGAGGACTGTTCAGTAGCTGCTTCTGACTCCTCTTCTACAACCCCTTTGGAGGCCTGCATGGATCCGGCTTCTTGCACATTCTGGAAGACTGTTCAAATATCTGTACCTGATTTTGAGCAGGAAACTTATCTCCGAAGGATGAAGGGGGATTCCTCAAAACTTAGTTTGGGAGGAGATTCCTATGACCATTATTATATCTCGCCAGGAGTCTGACCTCCTAGGGTGTTTTTGTGCAGACATCCCACAGAAAAAGCAAAGCATATTTCCCCATGTTGTTAAGGATCCCAAATGTGAGTGGCAGGTCCTCTGTTCGTACTTTCACTAAGCCTTACAATTTTGATGTTATTTCCATGGTAGGCTTTGGCAGGGCTGTCCTGCATAGGTTTGTGGAGGGCTCTTCTGGGCCTCTCTCCCCCTTAGCTTCCTATTAAGCCCTAGTGCAGTCCATTCACTAAAGAATACTGCAACAGTGATTTGGAAGGACATAGTACAGTTGTGTAAAATCTTAACATGATAGTAGATATCCTTCTCTTCACAGCTGCAGCATTCACTTCCTCCCTCCGTGTGATGTATGATGCCTACAAGAACTAAAGGCTTTAGTGTACTTGCCAGGGATTGGGCTATCCTTGGCAGGTGATCCCTTAAGTAAAGAGCACTGCAACAGTGAAGAGAAGGACATCAGTGTCATGGTAAGATTTACGCAACCGTACTTTCCTCTCCTCCTCCCTGTGACCTGAATTATGTTCTTGAGAAATTAAACTTTACCACCCTTTTAAACCCTGTTTCTCCTGCATCCTTAAATCCTGTACATGGAAAACAGTTCTGGCTTTAATCTCTGTAGAGAGTGCAGAAAGAGTTTGAGTTACATGCCCTCATATTTATTCCACCTTGTATTTTGCAAAGACATACTGTCCCTTAGAAATAACCTGTCCATTATGTCTAAGGTATTCACTGAAATGTCTCTAAATCAATCTGTCCATCTTCTTGCACTTTCCCCAACTCTCCTAACAAGAGAGAAAGGATACTTTAATTGCTGGATGGATACATGCCACTAAGATTCTATTTGGTCTAGATTTAAAGGCATTAGAACATCTGATTATTTCTTTATTTTCTTTGAGAGAGAGAAAAAAATGCCAAACAGACCATATCTGGATGGATTTCCCTTGCCATTTCTTTGTCATTCCTTTCAAAGGTAATCCATCCAGTATCATACTACATTTTACAAAAATTTCTGCTGTATCAAGTGCTGTCTTGGTGGCAGCTGCTTGGTCTTCCTTTCACATCTTTGCTAAAAAAAAATTGCCAGAACTGTATTTTAAGGGTTACGGGACTCCATTTTTGTTTCACTTATCCCCTCCTAATCTATGTGAAATCATTGAGAACCATCCTATCTGTTAACATTGCTGCAACAGTGCTCTAACAATAAACATAATACAGTTGTGTTAAGAACTTACCATAATAGTAGATGTTTGAAAAGATCAGTGTTTGCAGTATATTGCACCCTTCCTCCATCCCCCTTCTTCTTCATCTTCCCCTTCAGGCCATGGTGGAACCCCTTTTTGCCTATCCTTTTCCCTTCTATTTTTATTTTTTTTATCCGCACCTATTCATTTTCTATCAGCATCATTATTTATCTGTGGCAAGAAATTATTTTCATAGTCATATGTCCCTTAAGTACAAGCATGTAATCCTTGTGTCTAGGTCTTAGGGTGGGTGCATAACGTGTGAGGAAGGCAAGCTTAAGCTTTAGTATACTGGCTGGATGTCCAGTATCCTTGGCTGGATACATATCATCTGTTAACATTACTGCAACAGTGATGTATTTAAGAGTGCTGTTATGGTAAGTTCTTACACTGGTATACACTAAATCCCTGCTGGCGGGGTAATTAGCTCAAAATGTTTCTGCATTTGCAGGCTGATATTCAGAAACAGAAAAGGAGTGTGATTTGGTATATATTGACCCCATTATACCCATTCCAGATGGTTTCTTAAGATTAAGTGCAGTTTATTTACTGTGAAGAATTCAAAGCATAGTATTTTCAACTTAAAAGAAAACCAGAACACTTTTGATTAGAATACTTCATTACTTACAGTTCAGTCTTGTGTTTTGTTAGTCCACTTTTAAAGTCAGCTCTAGTTAGTCTGCCTTGCAAGCCCAAATACAGGCACAGGAAAGGGTGCTGGTTTTCCTTGAATAAGTCCAAAGTTGGGGGTTCCTGGTACTCTTGAGTATTTCCACTGGATGTCTACCCACTTTCCCTTTTTTCCACAGCTTCTTCTAGTAGGGGGTCTACCAAGTGTCTCCATTCTTGGTGTCAGAATCGCTTTTTGTGACAGGCAAACATCTCTTACATTGTGGGCTTCTAGACCTTTTGTTATTATGGTGGCATTATAGTGTGGCATTTGTTATTACATGTTTTACTAGTATATGTTGTCTGCACACACCACCATCATTTTTTTTGCCATAATGAGTTATGCATATACTGCACATAAACAGCATTTGTGACAGCCACTATATTACAGTATATACACTTGTCTATGTATGCTGCTTTGAAGAATTATGCAATTTATTTTTTTCAGTTTTAAAACACATTTATTATTTCCTTAGGAGTTATCCTGTTTTGTGACAAGGTGCTACGAGGTGGTGTTGAACACTGTGCATCAGTTGGCTGCTGTTTATACCAGCAACAGGTAAGATACCATTTTAAATCTTTAACCCTTAACTTATTGTTTGTTGTTGCAGTTATTCAGTAGGGAAATCAGCAAGAAACCTCTTTAAAGGTATGTTGCCTTTATGCCACAAGAACTTCATAGAATTGGGAATATGTAGCGTTGTCGCCTCACAGTAAGATTCTCAGCTAGAGCATCTTCTGCGTGGAGACCATGCGTGAATTGGCGTACCTTCGTTGAAGGTTGTGCGTCAGGCCTGGCAAGCCAGTATGTAAAAATCAACTGCCAATCATTAGCGGACCGGAGTTCCACTGAGGCGACCCCTAACCGGGAACAGCCGAAAGACACAAACAAACTAGGTCAGTTATCCAGTAATACATCTTTTATGTAAAAGTTAATTCATGTTTTATTTTGTTGCCAAAGACAGACCCCCTCAAAAAAGTTACTGAAGTTGTAGCATCATTTTGTGTCAGAACGTCTTTTATGGTGGAACAGAGCACTCATGTGTACATAAAACATCAAAACAGTAAACAAAAAAAAACCATGTTTTTAAACAAAATAAATTGTACCTTCACCCTTTTGGAAAAGGGAACAGTATAATATTTACATACATGTCAGGAAGGTATGCCTCACTTCAAAGATAAACTGTGTGTGTTAGGTATTGGTACAACTACTTTGACTGAATTGTTTTAAGTGATACCTTTCAGTGCTGGCCGCTGTAATATCTGGCATTTAAACCACCCCAGATGTGGAGCCATATGTGATGTGACGCTCATCTCTTAAGGTGCATTTCCATAGTTACATTTCCTACAAATGAAGGAAAAGTAAATGTTTAATGGGTGAATAGTATACAATTCATGTGTAGTTATTTGGACTAGTAGATTGAGAAGTAATCATAGTGCACAAAAATAATTATTCAGTTTTTGTCATTAGATTACCAATTTTTCTGTAAGGCTTTAAACAAGTGGGTAAGAAAATGCAGTGACATTTACAGCTGTGTTTATTTGCTAGTTTGAGAAAAAGGATAAAAAGGGGTGGAGCAGTGCACATGTGGGACATCACCATCATTTAGGGAAAATGAGGTGCCAGACACAGTTTTCCTGAGGACAAGGAGCAGACATTTGAATACTCAAAGGAGCAGTAGGATAAGGAAACAGAAGCTGAATAACTGCAACAGTAAAATAAGGTTTCATTTGCACTGGTTATAGCAATTTGATTGGTGATGCCAGAGATTGTTTTTGTGCATGTGTGTGTGTGTTTTTAATGATGTCCTAGATGAATTACCCGATACCTAAACTGCAATTTACTGGCATTCTTAATGGTGTGGTTGCAATAATTGATATTTTGTAACCTTTAACTGTGTAAAAAGATTTTCCTTAAGTTTGTTTTATTTGTCCTTTTTGCCCCTTGCCTGCTGACTGTCAAGCTTCCACTTACTTTGACTTGATCCTGATTAGTCCTACTACTGGAGAACCATACAAAGGGGCCGTCATATAGTCCACTATGAGGGGGCTTTTCGGTATCGCTGGTGCCTAGGCAATGAGAGCATATAGTATAGTCCCTAACCCTCTTCTGGACGGAGGATGAACAATTTCCATCACTACAGTGCCACTTTGCCCTCTGTTTGAGTTCCAATATGCTCACAGTGAGGGGTGTGCCACCTGTTCTTGCCCAGTGGCCAAATGCCTGCCTTAGAGCCATACTTGCACCTCAACTACTCTTCCAAAGGTATGTGGAATTGGATTCCCCAATCTCCCCAACACCAGGGTAGGTGTGCTCTTCCTGCCCTTTACCAGCTGCAGCAGACACCTGTTTGTGAAGTTAAGTTTGGCAGCTTGGTGGTTAGTTTTTACCCTCATCTTTTAACTTTGCTGATTGCTTCAGTAATTGCAGTTTGGACATGTCTTCTTAGCAGTTACAATGTTCTGTATTTGACTCAGTCAAGGTAAATACTGAGTGTCACAATGACTAGCTTATTATCAAGATTAACTGCCCATTCTTGGCTAGGATAGGTTTATGGACTTTACTTAGATGGTTTAAAAGGTTAGATGTTTAACCTACTGGCCTGGCTGTTCTTTTTTTATAATGGCTTTATTTGATCTTCATAGTTTACAATGTATAGGTAAGCATTGCAACTCAAAACATAAGAACACCTATATATATATATATATATATATATATATATATATATATATATATATATATATGTATATATTTATGTATATATATATATATATATGTATATATATATATATATATATATATATATATATATGTATATGAATGTTGTAGAGATACAAGGACAGAGCAGTACTTCAAATTAAATCTTTTGCATTGGAAAATATTTCCAAGCTGATGGGTTGTACAGGTTTGTTGCTTATTAATCTCTTGTGCACTTCTTGAGATGCGGTTCTACTACTGGACAGTTGTTTATATTTCAACACATTCCTGAATCCATGGTAGCTATTTACTCACGAATTGTAGTATATCAGCCTAACTGAACTCCTGTAATTACCACCTAATTATTTCTTACAATAATTTATGTAAATTTATTTTTTGGGGGGCAGGGATCTGTGAGGTTTTCTAGCGCCTTTTAACTTCTGCCTTTTTGGATAGTATTAAAATTAAGCACAGCAGCATACGTTTATGGTTTGCCTTTTTTTCCTGAGGTGTAAAACCAAGAAATATATAAGGGTAGGTAAAAATGCCCTGCCAGGCCAAGCCCCATGTGATCACTCTTGCAGCCACCTTTTAAAACTTTCTAATTTAGGTACTCTGCAAAAAACTGTAGGCCTAGAGACGTATTTCTCTTTTTTCATACCTTCACCAAGCACTAGGTGCTTCCTTCCAAATATGCAACGTTTTCTAGATTAAAACTTCTATTAATGAGCCCTGCTGTGGACCTATCATCCTTTGAGTTTTTGGGGCCTTTTATTTTCTGCAGCAAGGCACAAACTTTGTGAATTGTTATGAGTAAAATTTCAGCCTTCTAATCCTAATGGTGCAAAAAAAGTCACAAAAATATGACAACTGCAGCTGTGACTGCTCCTGGGGAAAAGCATCTGTCATCTCTGATATCTGATATAATAATGTGCTCTTTCTCTAAAATTCTGACTTTGCTTCCCGGAAATCACTCTTGCTCCCTGAATAAGTTGAGGCCAGTATTTTAATCTCTGATGCATTAAGAACTGGCTAAATAAGTGCTTTGTCTTGGATCTTGTTACAGATAATGTACTGGGGCTGAGATGTCCTTCTATTGGCCTAGTTTCAATTCTTGTATGGTCTTTTGCAACCCTTTTACTGAAACAGCTTCACGGAGAGAGAAGTCTCAGCCTACCTTCCTGTCCTAGAGTAAACAATCTGACTCCTCTCTCTTAATACATTTTGGCTATCCAATCACCTTCCAGGGTGAAGCATAAACAGGAGCACTTGACAGACTCAATACTTTGATTTTTGCTAACTGTTTAGTGCAGTAGAAAGTCTAGGACATCCAGACACCACCAGTCCCTTTGAAAAATTATCTTATTCCATGTAACAGTGGGCTGCCATTTTGTCATAAAAAAAGAACAGGGTTGTTCAGTTCTGCCTAAATAGGAGGTTATGACCCAGATTTATTGTGAGAGCTTGAAGTACTTAAAAAAAAAAAAAAAAAAAAAAAAAAAAACTTGTGGGGCACCAAGTGTTTGCCGTGCTGAAATTCTCTGTCCCAAGTCCAATGTTATCGCATGTTCATAAGTGACTGATATTGTCGCATGAACTGAAGAGGCTAATTGGACTTTCAGGTGCTTAAACTGGTTACCATACCTCAAAAACAGGAATTTCTTATGACCTGAGACAGTTGGAAATTTAGAGTTAAAGCTCTGGCCTCAGATTTATCACTTCACAGGTGTCCTAAGTTTTCTAAGCGCAAACAAATTGGAGAAATTTTCCTGTGGATCTGTCAGGAATTCCAGAAGTTCATCTGCATATACTGTCAACTTAATTTCCAAACCACCCCCTCTGGGTCAGGCAACAGTGGTTCTCCTTCCTTTGGAAATGGCCAAGGACAATTATCATAAGCTTCCATACAGAATGTATCTGCTCGTACACCCCAACCCCAATCAAATTCAACTGACTGCATGGATAAGGTACTTGTTTACTGAGGATATGCAGCAGATACTAACGGAAGCAAGAACGCCTGCTACTAGAAAATCATATATTAGCAAATGGAAAAGATTTTCTAGTTTGTGCCACCGGTATAACCATCACCCATTCATGGGAAGTTGTTCTCTGGTTTTACAACATTTGTATGAGTTGCTATCTTATGACTTTTTTACTCCTCTGTCAAGGTTCATTTATTGGCCGTTTCAACATGTCTGACCATTCTCATGCCAAAACTGTTTTTGAAAGGGAACAGGAATTTAAGTCCTCGGGCATTTGAAAGTTGAGAATTAAAGCTCCGGTCTCAGATTTATAGCTTCACAGAGACAGGGTTTAACAACTAATCTGTCTTTTACGTCTTAAGTGGTATCCAAGTTTACTTTAAGCTAAACTATCCATTCCCCCATTTTCTTTTATTGATCTTAAAAATGGGGGAGAAAGGATACCCCTTACCTTAGATATCCATTGACAACTTGGGTACCTTATTGACAGAACTAAATCTTTCAGATCTTAAATAAATTGTTACTTTCTTGTGATGGTAAGAAGGGATAATCTGTGTCAAAACAGACTACTTTGAAGTGCTGATCTGAGGTTATTCCCTTTTGTTTTACTCATCACAACAGAACTGCTCCACACAAGGTCAAGGGCCATTCTGCCATAGCTTGGCTTTAGCACTGGCTTTTTTGAAAGGGTTGGATTCTAGAAGTACTGTAGGTCTTTTGTACATACTGTTACAAAGCATAATAAATCTAATTCCTTCTCAGGTCTAGATCAGGCTTTGCTAGGACCTTTCTTCAGGGGCTCCCGTATTTTTATCCTTCCACTTCCTAAATGTAGTAAGTTTAGGTAGTCTACTATGTAGCTTAGACTACCACAGCAGAGATCAAAATGATGAACATAGTACAACTGTGTAAATAAACTTACTATAACAGTAGATATTCGAATGATCACTACTGTAGTAGCCACTCCCCCCATCCATCCCTCTTGTTTTTTGGTTATTTGTGTATGTCTGGGTGTGGTTGTTTTTTTTGTTTTTTTGTTCTTCCTTGCATTGTCCTTTCAGGGCTCAGAGTCCCTCTGTCTGTTGCCTAGAAAACTCTGAAGGGCTTGGCACCCAAACTTGACTTTGTCTGCTCAGCTCAAGCTACCAGACAGTTTGGACATGTGGAAGGTGCCGTGAAGCTTTGGAAGCTGGTCAGCTGTTATATCTTTGGCAAGGTATAACTGATATAGCCAAGGCTACTGCAGCAGTGATCATTTGAACAGCTACTGAAATCTTAGGTTTACTTACACCCTATCCTTGCCTTTCCAAGGAAAATTTCAGAACATCCATCCTATTACCATAATATCTTTGGAGAGGTCAGTAGTTGAAATAATCTTATCAAACTTGTTTTGTGTCATCATTTGTAATCAGTTAAGGTTCACTGAACTTAAACATAATGCTGTGCTTAAATGCTAGGTAGGCTTTGTAGAGCAGGTTGCTGCTGTCCTGTAGTGATGGGTTATCTGTTGTTAATGCCTGCTTACACGCTTCATTTGTATATTGTGTACGTTTCTTCAAACTAACGTACAGTCTGCACTTACCTACAAGATCTAGCTGACTTTACTGTAGTGTAGCTGGATTCTCTTCTGCACATCACTGAAAAACACACCCTCTTGTAACACTTTGTGGCCTCAGATGGTTGGATTTTAACCAGTAAATGATAAAAGTTCAGCTGATCCTTGCTCATAAATTCTTTTACATTCCAAAGTATTCTACTTTGGCTAATTCTCCTGTATTGCTCAACATAAATAGGGTATTTGGAACCTCTGCTAAAGTTAACTACAAATTCCAAAAACAACATATATAAAGTTTTAATTTCTGAATAATGCTGACAAACTCTGGAATAAGTGCAATTATGCTTTAACAACAATTTCTGTAAAGAAAGCTTTTAAGAACTCTTTGAAAAAAATTCATGCAGAATGAAACTGTTGTGATGCAGCTTCATACCTTTCCACTTATTGCAAACAGCTGTTTTCCTAGCAGCTTTATTAGTGTCTGCTGAATATTGTTTTATGATGCACAATTAATTTATATTCTTTACACAAGTTCTGTGTTAGTCCTTTCTAGAACGCTAATGCTTGTATATTATTTTATTTTTGACATTAATGCTTACATTCTCTCTGAAAAATAGTTTGTCCATGTACATTTCTGCAGCATATGCACATTGCATAGTTACTCTCTGAAAAGTAGTGTGTCCGTGTACATTTCTGTAGCACATGCAGATTGCATATTACATAGTTATAGTCATTAACTCTGAAAATTTGTAGAGAGTAATGTACCAGTTTACTGAGTGCTTTTTATTCGCTTTTTAGTCGTATGCATTAGGCGACTTTTCCTTGATTACTTTCACTTGCCCTCATCTTTGATTTCAAATCTTCACAACTGCTGGTGTATCAAATTTTTATTTATGGAATATACAGTCTACATTATTGGCTCATTTTACATTGCCCTGATCATATTGTATGCCTTTTTAGTGTCCCAAAGAATGGCATTGTTTAATTTAGTGCAGCGGTCTCCAACCTTTTTTGCACCAAGGACCAGATGTTCTTTGTGTTTCACTGTTGCAGTCATCACACTTGGGTTATCCTGCCAGGGGTAGCCCTCATTCAGCCCAAATACCAGAGGCTAACGATTTCTGCGTCGGTTGCTGTCTCTCCAGGACTGGCGTCAGGTTGTCAGTGGTATAAAATCAGGCAGCCGACGCCATTACATCAGTCTTTCTTGCCGAGGAGCCTGAAGCAGAAGCAGTTCGCACGAGTGCCGGTCAGCTGCTACCTGAGTTTTCGTTTCGGAATTGAAGTTGAAGTCTTCTAAAGCTTAAGTACCCCATTGGAGTTCCTTTTTTCTTACTCTAACCGATGGCAGAAAAAGTTAACAATTGTCTTGCCTGTGGAAAGCAAATACCACACCGAGATTTCCATTCTTATTGCGTCACCTGTTTAGGCCAGACCACGACATCCCTCGCTGTCGGTTTTGTGCTTTGTTCAATGCCAGAACTATATGTCGTCGGGCCCTTATTGTAGCTAAATATTTTCGATCTCTATCTCCGTATTCCAAAATGGCTTCGGTAAGCTATCCGACTACCGATCTTCCAAAAAAGTAAGGATGAAGACAGTGACAGACCGCACAGGTCCAAAACTGCCGGTGACGCTTCCGTTAAGCTAGTCGCCAGTTCGCCGGTCCTTAGTGAGGCGCTGTCGCAGCCCCTGATGCCCACTTCTGTGGATTTGCAGGCCGCTACCGAGACACGTTCGGAGTCTGGTATGCCGCGAGACTCTTCTTTGACTAAGGATCCTGCGGATGTCTCTACCTTGGATTGGTCTGGAGCCACTGAGCAGGCACCGGCTTCCGAGGAAGTTCTTCGCACCACCGATACTTGACGCAAACAGACGACTTCTTTCGCGTCTTCAGTTTTTTCTAAAACTACTGAATTTCTAAGGCCCAGGGTACGAACTACATCTAAAAAAATGACGACCCAAGCTCAAACACCTGCTTCCATGCCTCAGTCTCAAATGCTTAAAATGGCAGAATACCTTATGCTTATTAGGGTAGCCAGGCTACCCCTTCCAAAAGAAAGAGACTTGTCCCAGCAGTTTTATCTGAACAGGAGTCCGATGACTCTGAAGTTTCTGAATATGAAGACATGCAACCCTTGTCTGCTTATGAGGATTCAGATGCAGAGGAATCCATTCCTTCTGCCTCTTCTCCAGAGGATTTTTCTTTTGGTGAAACCCTACATACTTTAAAGGACCATTTCCAGTGGGAGCGTCAGGATCATCCTCAGTCAAAAAAGAGACTCCGGGAATTCTTAGATTTACCACAGCGCAGACCTTTAGCCATTCCTCTTGTCCTGGATGTTGTGGATGATGTCTTTATGGAATCCAGTTCAACTCCTGACCCCCTTCCACCTGCTCCCAGGAAGCCAGACAGGTATTACAGAGTCCCTGACTCGCACAAATTTATTTTCAAAAATCCTACTGCTGACCTAGCGGTCATCTCCCAAGGACCTAAAGGAATAAAAAGCAACCACAGTTAAAAATCCCACCCCTTTGGACAGGGATTCCCGAGCTTTAGACAGATGGGGTAAAGTATACACCTCTGCAACTCTTGCCATTAGAGCACTAAATTGTCAGTTCCACATGCTGAAGAAATACCAGCAACATACAATGGAACTCCTTAGACAAAAAATATCTACCTTTCTGGTTTGTGCAGAAAATAAAGACTTATGCATTCAGCAAGACAAGTTACTAAACATACCTTGCAATGTGGCATTGATGCCCTAGAACAGTAGTGTCCAGCCCGCGGGCCGCATGCAGCCCTCAGAGCTCTTCCATGCAGCCCGCGACCCTTAAGTTCAAATTTTACTTTTTTCCCGGATTTTTTCAGCTGGTGTGCGCATGCGCCAAAAGCACCCTTCCGTTAGTTTTTCGCGCCGATAGAGGATTATCTGTGCATTCGCAAAGAAGAGCTGAAGGAGGAGGATTTGACTATCGCACCGAAGAAAGAATGGAGAGAGGGGGATTTTTCATTTCATTAAACTGTGTACAGTACACCATCTCCTGGCTGCATTAACAGGTAAGCTAAGTTTAGAATCTATAATTAGGTAGTGGGCAGATTTTTGTTTGTGGTATGCTTCTGCAGCTGGCTTGTGATAGTTGGTATTGTACTCATTGATGGTTAGTCATTGGCTGGCTGCTTTTTCCAGCAGTAGATGTCCCACTTTACAAATGTTAATACTTGCCTAGCAGTGATTCTCTTCTAGTTGGTCGCTGCAAACAGACAAAGATATTCCTGCACTATAGAAGTGTTCTTTATAAACAGTTGTTTTGCTGATTCCTGATTTGGCCTGTCTGAGCACTTTGTTTTGTTATTAATTGAGTGCCTTGTGCACCATCTTAATTTCTATTTACCCCTTTGATAGACTCAATCGGATGATAAAATGTGTTGTTTTTGTGTTGTCGTTGGTCATTTTGGACTCCATTTCCTTCAGTGATTGTATGTAAATCCTATTTGTTTTAACCGGAAGAAAATGTTAGATTACTTTGTTTATTTGTTGTAGATTAATCTCTCTTCAATTTTTTGGACAAACATCCCTGTTTGAGAAGAATAGCCAGAAACTTCTAATTGTTATATTTTTATCTCTGGTTTCGTAATGAAGCTGAATTGTTAAAATGGTACTTAGTTCACTAAAGCTACTAAAATAGAGACAAAAACCCTCATTCACATTTGGCTAGAAAAAAATGCATTAAAGAAGCCAGGAGAAGGTAACTGGTATAAAATAAAGTATAGAAGAATTTAATCTAGAATGTGTAAGAAACCTTAGAAAAGTCTGAGAGTGGAGATTAGGAGAAAGAAAAAGGTAAACACTTTCTTCGTCCTCTGTCTTAATGGTGATAACATCTCTGAAGGCTTGTACTTCAGGACTTGAAAATTAAATCAAGCTTGTTGTTGAGCATAAACTTAGGTTTATTACAGTTTAAAAAAATAACAAAAAAGACAAAATGTGAGAACATGAAATGCAGTATAATACAAATAGCCCCTTACAACTCTGTTCTGAATTATGCATTTTTCTGATAATTTTTTTAACTGTTTTGCCCCACAATAAGTCTTTCTCAGGAGGAAGTAAAACAGATTGGCATGATGTTATGTGATCCTATCTCGCCTACATTCTGACTGATGGGTTCGGAGCCGATCCCTCGGCTCCGACTCGGCACGCTTATGCCAAAGAGCGAAGTCTCTTATTGGCTGAGCTTATTATATCCCAGGATGCACCACTACCATTCCCCCAGATCTCGTTTGCGCTAACCTGCGAAGACGTGGTCTCGAGCTGGCTGAGCTGAGTAGTTATTTTTTGACTAACTTTTCTGTCAGTTTTGCTGTTTTCTTTCAAAAAAAGATGTTTTAACAGCTATTCTTACATTGTTGTGTGGTTGGTTTGAATTTCTTGTGAAATTTTGTTGTGTGACTGGGTTGTGTTTGGTAGGCCCCCCTTTCATCTAGGGCCTTCCGGTTATTCAACCCTTCTATATTTTATATATAGTAAAAGGCTTTAAAGTTTTTGGTAGCTGTTTGTTCTTACAGGGTTTCAAAGTCCCTGTCATTTGCGAGTGATAACTGTAAGCCTATACTTAGGGGCAGTAATTGTATTTCTTCCAGTCAGATTACTGAAATTTCCCCACATAATGTCTCAGAATCCTAGGCCTTGGCTTTAAAAAATGTGTAAAATGTAGTTTCAAAATGTCCATCACGGACGATCACTCGCTCTGTGTGTATTGCTTAGGGGCAAAACATTTACAGGAATCATGTAGCGTATGTCACGCTTTTCCTCAAGGGTCCTCCAGGAGAGGAAAAATAAATTAATTCTTAAGGGATTAATTAAGCCTTCTTCGAAGAAGCTTTGGAATCCTCTCCTTCTCCGGCCAAAAGAAAGGCGTCGGTTCCGACCAGTCCGTCGGATCCGACCGCTAAGAAACATAGGCAGGCCTCTCCTTCGGCTCCAAGGACTTGGGCCGAGGTGAACGGTCTGCCTCGATGCCAGTATCGACTCCTCTGGCCGGAGCCGATGGCTGGGGCATCTAGAGGCGGGTCACCTTCGGCTCCACTGCTCGGAGCCGACAAAGGTTCCCGCTCAGACACTTCCTCCTCGGCCAAAGCCCACCTCGGCACCGATGGAATCTGGTATGTGTATTCCTCGGCGCCGATACTCATCGAGTCGCCTCGAGCCGGTCCCCTAGCCCTTTGGGGCCGTTGGAGAGGCCGTCTCGAACCCGTTCTGTTTCCTCTCGGTCTTGAGGATGTCAGATTCTGATATAGACAGGGTGCTCCAAAGACTGTTCCAGTCTCCAGTCTTCCAAAAATTTGTTTGGTTCCGACCCAGTTGGCTTGAGCCGATGACCTTAGTCCACCCATTGCCATTCCTCCTCCGACTGCTTGGCTCCGTCGGAGCAGGTGCTGTTGGAGCGGTGGAGATCTCAGGGTCGGCTCCGACCCTTACTCCAACCAGGCCGGGTCCGAGTTTGATGCGGACTTCTTGGCTGGACCGGGGTGATGTTTGGGACCTATGCTTTGGTTCCGAGCCTCCCCTCGGTGCTTCGGCTGTGGGACTTCCGTCGGCTATCACGGCTCGGGGACGGACACTCCCAGGATTCTGGGGTCCGGCTTTCAGAGCCATGAGGAGTGCCTTGGCCAAGTCCTCTTGGCAATCTCTCGGCTTTACCGGCACCTTCCCTGGGCGTGGAGACTGGGTCTTTGGCAGTTCCCTGTCCGTAGTCAGCGGAGCCCGGGGCCTGAGGTTACCCCAGTGGGGTTCCCCTCCTCCTGAGGGTTCTTGAGTTGTCTTGGAGGAACCCCAAGGAAGAGATCGTGCAAGAGGAAGCACGTGGACTCCCGAGTCTATTACATCAGACACTGATCTGGATGATGCAGAGGGTCCCCAAAGTCGTCCTCGGATGATGTCTCATTTGCAGACATCTTAGAGATCCTCAAACAACGAGGCTGGATATCCAAACCCCCTCTGCTGACGAGTCAGTGCTCCTCAAGGCCTTTGGGGCTCAGCCCTCCGCCTCCTGGGTGTCTCCACCCTTGACGAGCTTCTGGATTTAGTTTGTCGAAGGCGTGGGAACATCCAGATACCGTGGAACCAGTCCCTTCTCGTCCAAATAAATTTTTGTCTGCTCCCCGAGAAGGAGTTCCTCACTAAAGGCGTGGCTGTAGATGCCATGGTGGTGGCATCTGCTACACAACAGGGCGTGGCAGAGGCTTCAGCGTCCGTCCATCCTCCTAATAAGGAGTCTAGGAGTATGGACAGGTGCGGGAAGCGCACCCTGACTTCAGCGGCCTTTACTTTAAGGTCTCTGAATTATTTGGCACATTTTACCAGGCTTCAGAGGGATCTGGTCAAGGAGTTGTCAGATTCCTCGCGGGTAACCTACCTGAGCAGCTAGCCCAGTCGGTTAGCTCTCAGTTGGCTATCCTTCGTCAATTTCTAACTTCGTCCATGAGGCTCATTTCCTATGCGGCCGAAGGGGCGGGTAAAGCGGCAGGCACAGGCGTGGCTCTCACGGAGACAAGCCTGGCTCCGCTTGTGTCAGTTCTGGAGGCCTTCAAGTCTTCCTTCGCCGGCGCTCCCTTTGATGGGTCCTCATTGTTTGGACCCAAGGTTAAAGACACCCTTACCGCTGTGAGCAAGAGGAAAAACTTTATCTGCCGTAGGTGCCCGTTATTCCACTCCCTTTCGGCCTTACCCCAAGGCTAAAGGAGGTGGGAAAATGTGGTTCTGCAAGTCTCAAGTTTTCTCCCAACAGCAGGAAGATTCCCCTTCCAGAGGCAGAGGGCGGGAAATTTTTCAGGAGCGCCGTCCCAGAGGCGGCAGAGGGCCCGCAATTCTGGAGACCATGAGTCCTTTCGTGGCTCTTCAGCCTCCCACGTCATGAGGGATTGCCCGGCTGTGCTGCTCGGAGCCAGTCGGGTGTCGTTGCCAAGCACCTAAAAGCCTGGGAGTCAATCACTCAGGACAGATGGGTGCTTGGATCATTGCGGAGGTTACACCATCCCATTCACATACTGCCCCACCGTCCAAAAGAATCCCGGACCCACCACCCAGTCAAAGGGAAATGGCAGCCGCAGAAGCTTTAAAGCTGCTAGAAAAGGAGTCATCAACGGTCCCCACAGACCAGATCGGATCAGGAAATTACTCCAGGTTCTTTTTAGTGCCAAAAAGACAGGGGACCTGAGACCAATATTGGATCTCAGCAGACTGAACCAATCCGTCCGAAATCCAAATTCGAATGGTCACGTTACAATCCATTCTCCCATTGTTGGAGAAGGATGTTTGGATGTGCTCCATAGACCTCAGGGCGCCTATTATCACATACCGATACATCAGGCGTCCAGGAGGTATCTGCGCTTCAGCCTGGGAGTCAGTCATTACCAATTTTGCGCTCTGCCCTTTGGTCACACCACAGCCCCAGGGTGTTCACCAAGTGTTTGGCAGTAGTGACGGCTCACCTGAGAAGTCTTGGATTCCAAGTGTTTCCCTATCTCGGCGACTGGCTCCTGACTGCCACCACCAGGCATCTACTAATGGACAACCTCAAAGCCACCATCTCCTGGGTATTTCCCTGGGGATTACATTCAATTGGTCAAAGTCTGTCTTGCTGCCCTCTCAGCATAAAGTTTATAGGAGCAGAGATAGACTCAAGATTGATCTTGGCGTCTTTCTTCCTGCGAAAGGATCCAAACTTTACAGGGCCAAGTTCAAGCTCTGATCTCGAGATCCAAAGCCCCAGCCAGGATGGTTCTACAAGTTTTAGGCTCAATGTCTGCCACGGTTCTTTTAGTTCCTCTGGCAAGTTTACACATGAGGATTCTTCAGTGGCTCTTGTCAACTCAATGGTCCTTTCAGGATCTTCCCTCAATCATCACATCATGATTACGGAAATATGCAAAAGGGACCTTCGCTGGTGGCTTCAGACATCCAATTTGAATCAAGGAAAACCCTTTGTTCTCCCTCTCCAGTGGTTACCCTGACGACAGATGCCTCCCAGATAGGGTGGGGGCATTGTCTGGGCAGGCTAGTTCAGGGCTCCTGGCTTCCAGGCGAAGCTCTTCTCCACATCAGCGTGTTGGAGATGAGGGCTGTACTTCTATCCCTACAAGCTTTACACAAGTTTCTTCCTCAGGGCATCATCGCCATCCACACAGACAACATGTCGGTGGTTTGGTATCTGAACAAACAAGGAGGGACCAGATCATACCCCCTTTGCAGAGAGGCCATGAGAGTGTGGGAATGGGCTGTAGCTACCAACCGCTTCTTGGTAGCGACCCACATCCCGGAAAGTCAAATATATTGGCAGACAAATTGAGCAGGACAATTCTCTCTCCTCACGAGTGGTCTCTAAACCACACAGTAGCAGCTCAGGTTTTCAGGAGATGGGGGTCGCTGTGCTGCGACCTATTTGCAACTCCACTAAACACCAAGTGCCAAAGGTTCTTCTCCTTGATCCCACATCAGGGAGTACCAGCCATGGATGCTCTAGCACAACCTTGGCCAACAGGGCTACTTTATGCCTTTCCTCCAATTCCGCTTCTTCCCAGAGTTATTCAAAAAGCTTCTCAACTGGGGTCTTCAATGATACTGATTGCCCCATACTGGCCTCGTCAGGTATGGTTTCCCTACTTGAAGAAGCATGCAGTGGACGATCCGTGGACTTTAGACCTAATTCCGGACTTGTTAATCCATCAGTCGGGACATCGGCATCAGTCCCTTCAATCTTTGAAATTGACAGCTTGGCTCCTCCGCTTCCGACTTTAGTTAGAAGGCACACACTAGACCCAGAAGTTGTTCACATTTTATCTTCGGCCTACAAACCCACCACTAACAAATTGTACCTTAGTAAGTGGAAGAGGTTTGCTATCTGGGCACAACTCAAGGGCTTAGACCCTATCACTGCTCCTGTCCCAGAGGTCTTGAAATTCTTAACATCCCTGTTTAATCAGGGATCTTCTGTCTCAACTATTAAAGTCCAACTTGCGGCTATCTCTAAATTCCACGAATCCACGGATCCTCCTTTGATGAGCTGCAGACTATGCAAAACTTTCATTAAAGGTGCGAGCCTATTAAGACCCCCAGTTTTTCATCCTGCACCTCCATTGGGATCTTGATTTGGTGCTTGGCGCATTAACATCTCCCCTTTGAACCGGCTGCTACATGCGAGTTAAAATATCTGTCTTGGAAAACTGCCTTCTTAGTTGCAATTACTTCTGCAAGAAGAGTTTCAGAGCTTCAAGCCCTGTCTATTAAGCCACCGTACTTGATTTTCCACAAGGATAGAGTATCACTTAGGCCTAATCCATCCTTTGTCCCAAAGGTCTGTTCTAGTTTCTGCCTACAACAATCTCTAGAGCTACCAGTTTTCTTCCCAAAATTCTCCAATGAAGCAGAATACACTCTTCATAAATTGGATGTTCACAGGCAATTACGCTTCTATTTAGACAGGACTCAGCAACCGTAAGTCAGACCAGTTGTTTGTGTCCTTCTCAGATAATAAACTGGGCCAAACCATCACAAAAGCTACTATCTCAAAATGGATCAGAGATTGCATAACTCAGGCTTATTCTTCTTTAAATAAGCAACTTACAACATCTATCAAAGCTCATTCTACCAGAGCTATGGCTACTTCTATAGCTTTTCATTCCAAGCTCGCTATATCGAAATCTGTGCTGCGGCTACTTGGTCCAATCCGCACACTTTCATTTCCCACTACAAATTGGATGTGGCATCTAAAGGACAAGCATCATTTGGTTCCACGGTACTCAGGAGTGTTTTCCAGTGAGCCACCCAGGATTCAGGTGCTAGGGACGCTGTCCCATCAGTCAGAATGTAGGCGAGATAGGATCACATAACATCTTTTAGTTATGTACTCACCATAACTTCAGATGTTTGGGATCCATCTCCTACATTCTAATCACCCTCCTTCCCCTGCCTTGGAGATCAGAAGAGATTGAACGGTTTTGAGTTCTACTGTTTTATCTTGTTTCATCTGACGATGTTATATAAGCAGGGTATGCATGTGTGCATGTATGCGGACAAACTAGATCTGGGGGAATGGTAGTGGTGCATCCTGGGATATAATAAGCTCAGCCAATAAGAGACTTCGCTCTTTGGCATAAAGCGTGCAGTCGAGCCGAGGGATCGGCTCCGAACCCATCAGTCAGAATGTAGGCGAGATGGATCCCAAACATCTGAAGTTATGGTGAGTACATAACTAAAAGTTTTGTCATACAGTGAGCCACTGCATCTGCTTCAAGACAGTGTCTCAGGACTCTTGATTTTATGTTTTCATACATTATGCTGGTCCTCATTGGAAGACTTAACAAGAGAAGGGTGTAGTAGTGGCTGCTGGGAGATAAATAAGGAAAATGTACCCTTGTTAGCTTCATGAAAGATAAGGTCCAGGTCTGACTCACTGGCAGACTTTCTGGGGGGTCCCTTGACTGTTCTAAGTAGCTATATTTTGGGTAGTCTCAACTTCTTTGTATTTGAAAAGTTGCTGCAGAAAGGTAGTCATCTCAGAAAAGACTTTCATAGATATTTGTCAGTGCATGATGTAATTCTGGCAACTGCCGAGATGCTTTGACCAGTGTTGGACTACTGTGAATTTGTGGGATAGTACTTTGAAGTAGTTTGGGTAGCATCACAGGTCTCAGGAGTTCTGTTGGTCTCCCATATGCTTGGCTGGTGTAGACCCTCAGAAGAAGGGTTTCCCTATCTCTTTCTTATGTTGTTAGTCCCATAGATTAAATTTTATCTGTGCAGCAGCAGTCTTCTAAGAAAAAAAATGAGATGACTTTACCCTTTGTCTTGTTATAGAAGAGAAGAAAACAATACATCTGTCGTCTTTCCTGTGAGGGTTTACCCTGTTGGTTATCAGATCTGACTTTGGATCCGAGACTGGCCATATCCTAAAGACCTCTCACCCATAATCCCTCACCAACTAGGATTACCCCAGATCTTGTTTGATGTTTGCCTGGTCAGCATCTTGGTCTTGAGTTCTTTGGTATGTATCTTTTTGCGAGTGCTCCTAGCTTAATCTTTTCTCATTTACCTCTACCCTAGTGTGGTTAGGTGTTTAATAGTGTTTTTATTCTTTTTTTTTTTTTTTTGTGTGTGTGTGTGTAAATTTCCTAATAGTTTGGTCATGTAGGTTTAGGAAGTGTGTTTTTAATAGTAGGCTTTTTTCACCTTGTGTGGTTTAGGATTTATCTGCTGAGGATAGTTTGTGTGGTTAAACTTTTTAGTCTTAAGTTTAAAAGTTGATGTAGGTTGTTTTGGAGAAGGGTTTTAAGAAATGTGCAGTGTGTGGCCACAAGTTCCTCTCTCAAGACACTCACGACAGATGCATTTATTGTCTTGGGCTGCTCACTTTGATTCACAGTGTGCTATCAGTGATAACTTTGGTAGTTGTGCTGTGAATGCGATGGTGCCAAGTTGGTCCTCAAGGGTCTATAACCACCCGGCGACTTGTCCTTTGCTTTCACTCCTGCTGGTAAGGTCAACAGAGGTGATTTTGGTTGTAAGGAGTTATCTGAGGACCCCAAATCCTTGAAAGGTGACCAAAGAGAATCAATTCCCTCTTCTTCCTGTCCGCTGGATCTGAAGGTCCCAAGATCTTTGGCACCATCATTGGATCCAACGACTTGGATTTGATCTCCCTCTGTGCCCACTACAAGGAAGGCACCTTCCCCTGTGTAGGTTTCCAGAGTCCTTTCCTGTTGAAAGGAGATTTTTGGGCAGAACATTTTCACCCTTCTCCCTCCACATCCTCAAGAATTTTCACCAGAGTCCTCTCCTTCTCCTGGTTGGATTCAAGCCTCAGAACTGTTAGCTGGCAGGTGAGCCTCCAAGCCTCCATTGGTGGCTCTTGTAGGCTCTGTTGTTCCATTCATTCAGGAGTTTAAGACCTGCTAACTTGGAGCAGCTCATGCAATCCTTCTTACAAGCCCAGATGCACTTAGGACTGATCTCTTTGTCTTTGGATACTCAACCTGAGGCTTTGGATCCATCATGCTGGTTTCCTCCCTCAAGCCCAATGGTTCCAAGGTTACCAGAGCTAGTTGCCTTTCAATCCCTAGGATTGGATCTGATGGCTTGGTTAATTTTGACTCCTACCGTGGCCTTGGTTTCCTCGACTGTAGCAGTTTCAGAGTTGAGTGGACCTCTGAGCCGACATGTTGAGCCATGGATTTCTGGGTCGGGTTCAACACTTTCAGTTTTGGAGAAGTCCTTCCCACTTAATGCCTCTGCTCTCGATAGTTCGGCTCCTGATCTTGGCGTTGGGCCAAGCAAGATGGAGTGGCCCTGAAGGAATTATGTGCTTTTGTGGTGCACATTGATACATAATTTGCCTTGCTGATCACTGATACAAAACAAATGTTCATTGTTTACCAAATAGGATTTGTCATTTCTCAGTACACTCGCTCATTATCACTGCTTGTAATTTGTTATATTCATGCAAGTAATGGTCTAGGATGGGTTGTTTGTATTTTTTTAATCATTGTTATATGGAAATTGCTGATTGCTAGGTTTTGTTCATTCAGCCCTGGGTTTGCATTGTATCACTCATTTTGCCCTTTAGCCACAGGTAACTCCTTTTTATATATGCACAAGCACCCATTTGCCTTCAGGCTTCCTACTGAAACATTACTCACATGTTCCCCAGGTGCCCTCTTTGTCACCATGATTTTTCCTCTTAGGGTCTATATCGCATATACTAAAAGGAAGTAAATATCTATTGGAAGCATAGCTAGGCTGTGGTGAAGTGGGCAAAGATATCAGGAGTTATGCTTGGGAGATGGCCATTCAGTAGCCAGTGCACTGCTGGCATTCAGAAATTAATTCTGATAGCACATTAGTAGTCATGGTTGAAATGCTTTAGTGGTCCATGTTGTACATACATACATACCTACCTGCAAATATTTCAAGCACAGGCATTAATGCCCTTCTGGCCTGCCAGTATACTAAAGCGGTTGTTCCCATAACATGTGTACAAGTTATTCTTAAAAATATGTAAACTAGTGCTTGCTTATTAGATAGAATTTAGATTATAGATAATTGTATGAGTTTGAGTATTTTTTGTTTTAGTTATGCACATTTTTAACTTATTTACCTTATTTTATATTAAGAAAAGAAAAAAATGTTTTTGGTTATTAATTATTAGATGTAATGACTGTATGTAGGCAGTAATGATGGATTTGATTTAACAATGGTACAACTGTATCTTTAATTCTTTTTAGGGAAGGGGACACAATTACTAATTTAATTGTGACTGGATTGATTTTTATTTAAAATGGCGGCTTTTTATTGTTAATTTATCTGAAGAAGTTAATGCTTTACGAACAAAAGCGGTACACTAATAAAGTGTTTTACTTTGATTTACGGGTCCGGATTTTCTGAGGTCATTTCTTTGTTTTATTACCTTCTACATATGAATTGCTCTTTGATTGCATTCTAGCTGTTCCGTCATAACATCATTGTTCATATTAAGCCAAACCCCTCTCATTATTTGGCCACTGCTTTCCAAAGGGGTGCTCAGTTTGAGAATAACACTGATGAATCTTTTTTCATCTTCTGACCAGCCTGACCAGAAAGCAGTGAAAGGCAAGAAATATTGCCAGTGCCATATTTCAGGAACAGATTCCAAAGCTAGAAATGTGCCTTTCCAAAGGGGTGCTCAGTTTGAGAATACCACTGATGAACCTTCTTTCATCTTCAGACCAGCCTGACCAGACAGCAGTGCAAAAGCAAGAAATATTGCCAGTGCCATATTTCAGGGACAGATTCCAAAGCTAGAAATGTGCCTTTCCAAAGGGGTGCTCAGTTTGAGAATACCACTGATGAACCTTCTTTCATCTTCAGACCAGCTTGACCCGACAGCAGTGCAAAAGCAAGAAATATTGCCAGTGCCATATTTCAGGGACAGATTCCAAACCTAGAAATGTGCTTTTCCAAAGGGGTGCTCAGTTTGAGAATACCACTAATGAACCTTCTTTCATCTTCAGACCAGCTTGACCCGACAGCTGTGCAAAAGCAAGAAATATTGCTAGTGCCATATTTCAGGGACAGATTCCAAAGCTAGAAATGTGCCTTTCCAAAGAGGTGCTCAGTTTGAGAATACCACTGATGAACCTTCTTTCATCTTCAGACCAGCCTGACCAGATGTAGCACGTCTTGAATAATTTCAGGGACAGATTCCAAAGCTAGAAACAAAAGAGTACATGAGCGCTTTGGACAACATATGGACATTAAGGACATGATGGAAGACATGGACATCTTTAAGAAACCAGCAAAATCACAGGTATGATCTCGTACAAACTGAAGGGTTCGCACCTGTTAATTTTTTTTTTTTTTACAAATACACTTTGATGTTAAACTAAGATGTTAGAGTAAACTGTTATTTTAAGAATTAGAATGAGATATTGAATTTTAGGGCAAATAGTATGTATTTATTACATTTATTCATTGTTCATATTCACCTGCAATACAGCCAGGGCGTCGACTTTGGTCGCCCGCGACAGCAATACAGTTAATTATATGATATATTTTACATGAGGCCCCAAGACAATTTCTGTTGACTCAATGCGGCCCCTGCAAGTGAAAAGTTTGGACACCCCTGCCCTAGAAGCATCCTGTGGGCAGCAGTCACAGGTTCTGTACTTAGAAGGCATGCTTGGCTTAAGGAACAGACCTTGTCAGACCATGTCCGATGAAAGCTATTGAACGCACCATTGCACAAAGACAGTTTGTTTGGCAGCAAGGCAGAAGAGGTCTTAAAAAAGATGGAAGAAAAAGCTAAATCTATGCAGACAGGTCCAGCCTCAGAGGTTCAGTAGGCATTGGCCCTCCAAGTGCTGGTCTTTTCCAGCCTCCTCTAGGCCAGCTCAGACAAGACCTAGGGGTAGCAGACCCCCACCCCCCCAGACAACAGTTCTAGGGAATGCAGAGATCTAAGCAATGGAGTTCCTCCACTTCAAAAACAGGGAGTGCTAAGCCCCACCCCCTTATGTAAAGAACACACAATGACTTTACATCTCCACCCCTTACCTCTGCTCACCTGCTTGTGCCCCTAGGAGGAGAACTACTTCCATGCAAAAAACTGGGCCTCTATCACCACTGACCAATGGGTCCTCAATATAGTGACCAAGGGATGCAAATTTTATTTCCATACTCTGCCAACCCCAAAAGGGTTCTCAGATCTTCCTCCAAACCAGTGGGCAGATGCCCAAAATCAAGTCCATTCCGTGCTCTCCTTGAGGGCAATACAGCCTGTTCCTGCAGAGCAGATAGGCCAAGGTTTCTATTCCAGGCTTTTCCTGGTACCCAGAAAAGAGGGCACCTGGCGCCCAATCCTTGATCTATCAATTCTGAACACTTTCCTGGCGATACCAAAATTCAGAATGCTCACCCTCCAGCAGCTTCTTCCTATGCCATCCAAGGATGCTTGGTTAGCCACCCTTGACCTAAAAGAGTCCTATGTACACATCCCAATTGGGGATTCCTATGTTTCAGGGCAGGATGTATGCACTTTCAGTTCTCTGTGCTTCCCTTTGGGTTATCCACTGCTCCCAGAGTTTTCACAAAATGCCTGGCTCCAGCCATTACTTTTTGCCGACAAAGGAATATTCAAATTTACCCCTACTTAGACGACTGCCTGATTCAGGCAGACAGTCAGGAAAAGCTGTTACAGCACCTGACCTTTGAAAAGGACCTACTGACCTCCCTTGGGTATACTATAAACGAAAAGAAACACAAACTAGTACCCACTCAAAAGACAGACTACTTCAATCAACTAGCCACCAGAACCCAGTTATCCGCAAGGAAAATCCTGCAAGCTCTAGGGTTCATGGCATCCTGCATTCTACTCATTCCATATGCCAGACTGCATATGAGGAAAATTCAATGGTACATAAAAAGCCTTTGGTGTCGACCCACTCAGGACATGGAAACTATCATACCTATGATATCCTGTCTAAGGAAATATTTTCTTTGGTGGGCAGCAGCATGCAACCACAACAAGGGGCTTCCCTTCTCACAACCCCACACCGCCCAGACCCTAACCACAGACACATCAGATTATGCCTGGGGTGCACACCTGGATGGCAGGTGCATTGAGGGCCATTGGAGTACAAATCAAATACATCTCCACATCAACCAAAAAGAGGCGCTTAGCAGTTCAGACCCCTACTCACCCCGGGACCTCTACTGAACAAAACGGACAACATCACAGTGATGTGGTACATCAACAATCAAGGAGGAACTCGCTCTTATCCCCTCTGCAGGC
This sequence comes from Protopterus annectens, assembly GCF_019279795.1. Classification (NCBI taxonomy): domain Eukaryota; kingdom Metazoa; phylum Chordata; order Ceratodontiformes; family Protopteridae; genus Protopterus; species Protopterus annectens. The sequence goes on along the minus strand of NC_056745.1, from coordinate 330,576,303 downwards.
TAGCCATGACCCTCTGGCACACTGCTTCAGCCATGCATATTCACCTGCAAGCACAATTCCTGCCAGGCTCCGAAAACTCTCTGGCAGACAACTTAAGCATAAACCTCCTAGACCCACACGAGTGGCAGCTAGACCACAGCACCTTCAACCTTGTAACCCAGAAATGGGGCACCCCGAAGGTGGACCTCTCTGCCTCCCACAACAATCACCAGCTCAGCAAATTCTACACCAGGGAACCTCACAGCAAGGCCTGGAAAGTGGATGCCCCATCCTTCCAATGGGTAAACCTCTCGATCTATGCATTTCCCCTTCTACCTCTACTTTCAAGGGTACTACTCAAAATAAGGGAGGAAAAACCAAGGGCAGTCTTGATTGCCTCAGACTGGCCTCGCCAGCACTGGTACCCACTGCTGCGCAGTCTGTCTCCCCTGCCACCATGGCACCTACCTCCGATCCCAACTCTCCTGACCCAGCAGAATGGAGAATTCATGAATCCACAACTGCAGACCATGAGCCTGGCAGCCTGGCTTATTCCCTGACCTCTCAGCCAGCCTAAGCAAGCAAGTCCTGGAGGTTACACATGAGGCCAGATGCCCCAGCAGTAGAAAATCCTATGCTGAGAAATGGAAAAGTACTGCACCTGGATACAGGCTAAAGAAGCTGAAACAGCACAGCCCTCCCTACCTCTCATCCTGGATTACCTAGCAGTCCTACTACACAGGGGCTTATCCTTCTCTTCTATTAAAATTTATGCCTCTGCCATATCAGCTCATTACAACACAGAGCCACTTCTGTTTTCTCACCCTCTCATCAAACAGTTCCTAAGAGGGGCTAACAATTTAAGGCCACTCAAAAGAGCTCCTACCCCAACTTGGGACCTTAACTTTGTGTAGGAAAAGCTCACACTACCCCCCCCCCCCTTGAGCCTGCAGCTTTAGCAGAGTTAAAATTCCTCTCTTGGAAAACAGCCTTGCTTCTGGCTATCACTTCAGCTAGAAGAGTTTCACAGCTACAAACACTCCTGGCTGTAGAGCCCTTCATCATTTTTCATGCTGACAGGGTCTCTCTCAGGACTAACCCAAACTTTCATGCCTAAAGTGATGTCCAGTGTGGCTCTCAACCAATCAGTTCATTTGCCCACCTTTTTCTCTAACCCACAAAACAAGGGGGAAAGGATTCTGCATTCTCTAGATGTGCACAGACAGCTCAGATTCTACCTTGATAGGACTAAAGTGTTTAGGAAGACTGACCAATTGCTAGTCAGCTTTGCAGCAGGGGCACAAGGCAAGGCCATATCCAGACAAACAGTCTCCAAATGGATAGCACACTGTATCAATTTCTGCTACAAATACCACAGGAAAGCACCCCCTAAGGGGGTCAGGACACATTCCACCATGGCAACCTCCACCTTTGCAGCTTTTCTCAGAGGGGTCCCTACCAGGGACATCCTGTAGGCTGCAACCTGGAGTTCTGTTCATATATTCACCAAGCATTACCACCTGCCTATCTTTTACAAATTCAGGGCAGGCTTTGCAACCGCAATCTTGCAGGGCATCCTAGCCAGCCCCCAGTCTTCTTGTCTGCCTCCACCCTTTTCTTCAGCTTTGGGAATCAACCCAAGTTTGATGACTGCAACAATGAAACACGAAGAACATAGTACAGTTGTGTACACTTGCCATAAATGTAGATGCTCGAGAGTATCCACTGTTGCAGTCCTGGTTTCCAATCCTCCATACCCCTTGTACCTATCTCTCTCTCTCTCTCTCTCTCTCTCTCTCTCTCTCTCTCTTACTCACTCCTTACAGGGATTTTTTGGTATTTACTTTCTACTGGTGGTGTTCTTTCACCATAACCTAGTTCCCTATTTGGGGGCTCCTGACATTTGGGATAAGAAAAACTGATGTAATGGCATTGGCTGCCTTATTTTATACCACTGACAACCTGACGTCAGTCCTGGAGCGACAGCAACCGACGTAGAAATACTAAGCCTCTGGTGTTCAGGCCAACTGAGGGCTACCCCTGGCCAGGGATAACCCAAGTGTGATAACTGCAATAGTGAGTACACTGGAACATCTACATTTATGGTAAGTGTATACAACTGTACTTTTCATGTAAGACAGTTTTTCCATTGACTGGCCATCACAAGTGCATAATAAAATGCATAATATTTATTTATTTGACATTTGTTTGCCGGGGAGACCCAACTGGACTAGATGTCAGTTTTCAGCCGAGACCCAGGGAGAAAAGCCCCAAAGTACAATAAAAAGACAATTGGCAACAATTACAAAAAAAAGTGCACATTCTGCTTAACAGCATAACATTGATCTACTATGATAGAGAGGTACATAAACCTAATGGCAACCTTATTGACTTTCTAAGTTTGTAAAAGCAGTATTTAAAATGTGTCCCTTTTATTTGGCTCTGTTCAGCATATCTGTCAACTGTACAGATTTTTGCAGAATGTCCAGAGTTTTCACTCATGTTTTTGGTCTGCTTTTCATAAAATTGTTTTGTGGCAAATCACTGAGGTTTGAAGTCAGAAAATGACAGACTGTTGAGTTTCAGACTTCATACCCTTAGAAAATACACGCGAATGCAAAACCTGTATTTCTATCTACTTTCTAAGTTTGTAAGAGCAGTACTTAAATGTGTCCCCTATTTTTGGGACCTTTGTCCCCCCATTATTTTTGGTTGTCCAGATTTCTTGCTCTAAGAGGTTGAGGGGTATGTGTCAAGATTTATTGTGCGAGAGGCTGAGTGGTATGATCAAGAGGTATGTAAACCTAATGGCAGCCTTATTGACTTTCTGTGTTTGTAAAAGGAATATTTTAAATCTGTCCCTATCATTCGTGACTCTGTCCAGATTTATTTTGCAAAAGGTTGAGTGGTATGGTCAAGAGGTACACAAACCTCATTGCTGCTGCCAGGGATCACTTTCACTCTTCACTCCTCTCTTTCTGTCTGACACACACACACACACACACACACACCTGATTGTTATATATATATATATATATATATATATATATATATATATATATATATATATATATGGTCTACTTCTGTTCGAAAACACACTTGTTCAAACAACAGAAAGCAGAGACCCACTTAAGCGAAAGTGCACTTTCACTTAAATCAGTTAACCGAAGCATAGTACAGTGGGGATAAGGAAATATACTCTTTTCCCCACTCTAGTGCTTTCTCTGATATAGTATCTAGTATATATGTAAGTAACAAGGGGGTGTCTGGCAAAGTGAAACACATTTTTGCAGGGTGCAAGCCCCACTGTGCCCCCCACACCCCGCTACTTATGTATGCTAACTCCAAGATTGCACTACAGTTGGGAAAAGGGTATATTTTCTTATCCCCACTGTACCGTGATTCGGTTAACTGATTTACACGAAAGTGCACTTTCTCTTAAGTGCACTTTTGCTGAAGTGGGTCTCTGCTTTCTGTTGTTCGAACAAGTGTGTTTTCGAACAACAGAAGTAGACCCATATTTATATATACATTTGTAAAATATATCCCAAAAAGGCCTACCATATCACTGCCATCTAAAAGTCTTTTTCTAGGTCCCTCTTAGAGCATACTGATGTCTGTCAGCTCAGAACCCTACCTATTAAGCCAGATACTGCTGTGGGTGACTTAATTGCTTCTCAGTAAAATGGCTAAACCTATATGACCACCAGTAAGTATGTCCAGAGTTTCCTTGTTTCTGTAAATACCAACTCTGTTGCACACCATTCCTGAGCTTATAGGCATTTTACAAGATAGGCTATCTGCCTGTTTTGGTTATACGCACAGCCTTTCCCTTTAGCAATTTACGCCACCCCTTTAGTTTCCTCTGTAGAATAGTGACACTGAGGTAATCCCTGGGGTATATCTCGCGATCTCCCTGGGGTATAAAAGATTTCTCTTGAACAAATCTAGCGGGTTTCTCTCTCTCTCCACATGTGATCACATCTGCGGCCCACAGCATAGGGATCTAGGGCACAGTTTTGTTCCACCTCGTGATGAATCTATCCCTCCATGTCATCCTTTTAATCTCCGCACGCCCTAGCTCTCCTGATGGCCGTGTTTTTTTGATTCTGATGCATATTGATCAATCTGGGTTTGACATCAAAGCTGTATGGCAATAGGGTGTTAGTGCAAGCAAGCGGTAGCGACTGAATAGAGCTGGGTCTGAGAAGAGCTGTAGCGACTGGACAGTTTTGAGACTTTTATCCTTTTTTTGATGGTTTTTTTTTTTGTGACCAGCTATCCTTTTGCAAGGTCAGGGTCAGATACATTCCCATGGGGCAATTGTATCAATCATTGGTCTGATGAGTGATGAGGGAAGGGAGACTATCACCCTCCCTTGAGTGGATGAACTTCATGATATGATGGGCAATGATGTAGAAGGTCTTCTCCTAACTACTTTAGCTACATGGGTCTTGAGCTACAGCTACATTCAACCTACATCCGGGTCCTCCTCTTCTTCTTCTTCTGGCTCCTGATAACTTCACTGCTGCTAGCTGGTAACCTTATTGTTTGTTGTTTTTCCACCTTTTTTTTTTGGCATTTTTAGTATGCATTTTCATTTTGGCATTTAACTGTGCACTGGCTCCCTCTGGGAAGGATCTGTGTCAGTTGTGAGTTCTTGTGTCAGATGCCTTTTTGTCAGTTGTGTTCAAACAGAGTCATTTGCTAACTTGCCATAACAGTCTTCCCTTGCGTGTTTGCCAATGCCAAATGAAAGTAGATGCCAGACAAGAGTGGGCCCAAACTGAGCCCTGTGGGACACCACTTGTGACAGGCTTTTTGTAGCTGTGACAGGTGCGCTGTCTGACTGCTGCCAGTTCAGTCTCCATGTTGTGATGCCATTTTTGATGTGATATTTGTGATGATTAATGAGTTGAGTTTTGACAGGGACCGAATGGAAATTATAGCCCAGATCGGTGGTAGTATGTAGGAGGCTGCTAGCCAGATGCCTTTCCCTCATCAATGGCTTTTGAAAAAGTCAAAAAAGTCAACCAAAGTTAAAAATGATGATCTGCCTTTGAAACTGGGTTGGATCAAAGAATCTGCCAATCTCTATGTCTTTATTTTATTCCTATCATTATCTCTTTATCCATGATTTTTGCCATGATAGACTTTCAGCTAAAGGGCATTAATTTCATAGGTCGGGGGAGGCACAGGGTGGTTGTGAAGCACCGCCTTTGCAGGCAGTTTGCCCCACTAGATGTATCCAGAGAGGTAAGACTGATTAAAAGGCTGTCCCTAGCTGTGGGTTGGCTGTGTCCATTGAATTCATGGAGAGCACACACGAGGCACTACAGGGGACAGTCCCATGGATGCTGTGTTTTGCTTTGGAGAGAGCAGTTCTCCTTGTTCTCACTTGAGTTGGGGGGGGTTTGAGCGTTTTGGTATTATATCTCTCTCGGGGGAGGGGGAGAAGAGTTTGCACTGAACCTGTCAGCCAGTATGTTGGCATGTCTGAGGATCAGTATAATCTTCATCATTTGAACTTTAGCTCTAGCATATCTGGGAGTTTCCTCCCAGGTTTCTTCTTATAGCTAAAGAAGGCCTTATGATTGTCTTTTGAGTCTTTAGCTATTTTTCTCTCCATCCTTTATTGGTTTGTGATGTGCAGTAGCTTTGTAAGAAAACTTTTTATTTAAATTTATATTTTTTTTCTTACCACTGTTTTTCACGGTTTGTAAGAAGGAAGCAATAGCTTGTGGTGAAGAATTACTTTGATTCATATTTTGTTGCTTTTAAGTTTACCCTTTCCATCAACAGAGAAAATTAAGGTTTCAGACAAGCAAACTCTAGCCATCCCAAGGGGCCTAGTCAGCTATAAATTCATCCAGATAGGACAATCCAGTGCTTGTCTTGGTTTGTGATTTATTGATCTTTACTGTTAAAAGATGTATGACTGCAAGGGATAGTGAACAGAAGCTACTGTGCACTTTGCACGTGATGTAAAAAAAATTCCAGCTTTTGTGACTTTCACAACTTATGCTGTCAGAGCAACAACTTTACTGTACTTCATTTAATATTTAGTTGTATATTTGTGTGACTTTTCTCTTAGAAGTTGATTTAAGTTTTCTTTGAATTTTGAGGTAACTGATTTGATTATTTTCTTTTACAAATTCTTATTCATTTGCAGGTTAATATGGTTTTCTTAAATAAGTACGCCATCAATGATTTGCTAAAGCACAAGTATCTTGCATAGTGTAGTGAATGCTATGCATCTTTAAAGGTAACACCTGATAACACTGGTGAATCCATGTTCCTCATTTCAAAAGTTGGATGATTTGCTTACCATTATTAGTAGTAAATCTAGACTAACTGATGATGATTATTGTATTTATACAGTTGGCATGGCTTGGAGAACTGTTACATATATTAATGACTGGACTGATGAAATAAGTTGTTTTTGCAGCAGGTATTTTTGCAGTATTTGATAAACTACAAGGCAGAATTTTTGCCAGGTTGAAAATTTGACATTTCACAGATGGCAACGTTTTATAGCAATATTTGATGCATCTCTGATGGTTGATAATGGTAGGAGCCTTATTAATAATTTTTTTATTGGAAAATTTGCTACATTCCCACAGAATTGATTTTATTGTTTGTGAAACATGGTTGAAGAACAATGACTGGAAACCGGTTCTGTCAAGTTATAAATGTTTTTTTTTTACTGTAGCAGACATTCTAACAAAAAATTGGTGGGAATGTTATGATGGGGATTAATAATAGTTATAACACCTGTGATTATTACCTGTTCACTGATGACGCCAATACTATAGATTGTGTAACTGTGACAGTAAAGACAGTCCTGGATCTTATGACAATTGTTGGAGTGTATAGACAACCAAAGTCTAAGGGTTTATGATCTAGAGGAATCCATACATTTCATCCCGCTCAAGTGTTCCTCATTTGGGGTCTTAAAAATTTATGTTCCTTGAAGTTCCACATTGAAAGGGTCTGTCACGTATTCAGTGTTAGAAACTTTTGTAACACATATCCATGGTAAATAGAACTGAATATTATACTTGTGTTTTTCGGCTTTCCCGGTTAGGAGTCGCCACAGCGGAACTCCGGTCCGCTAATGATTGGCAGTAGATTTTTACGTGCTGAGTTGCCGGCCCTGACGCACAACCTTCAACGAAGGTACGCCCAATTCATGCATGTCTCCACCCAGAAGACGCTCTAGCTGAAAATCGAACAGGATAACATCTTACTGTGAGGCGACAACGCTACCGCAGCACCACCACTGCAGTTAGAACTGAATTATACTAATTCATTAAAATAACCTTTTATAAGTAAAAAGTAGCACATTTTAACCATTCTGTGAGCTTTCTAGTTGAAGGTGTCAGTAAGCTGTTCGCAAGTGCTCCACATTTTGCCCATTTGTTCCACATTAAAAGAGGTAGTGTTCCTCATTTTAGAGGTAGAAGGTTGAGAGCTATGATACATTTCTTGCATAAAACAAAAGGGAAGAATAATAGTGCCTGAGAACTTGATTCAGTATTATTCCAGTATGTTTCTGGTAGGTTTAACAACATTAGTAAAGAAATTATTCACAATGTATGTTCAGGAGCAGCAGTTGCTTCAGACTGTAGGAAAAAAAAACTGCCAGGGAACAAAACATACTAGACATTGTGTTCTTAAATAAATTACTGTTACTTCATGTCAAGTGTTACCACAATTGATGTGCAGTGATCATGGAGTTATAAAGGTTAATTTTTTGATAGATAATTAAGCCAAACTGAAATCTAAAGCAATTCACAGGAGCTTAATAACAGATTATATGGAAGCAAAGCAGTCACTACGTAAATCTAATTGGAGTGATGTAATCAGTGGAAAAACTGCAGAAAGAAATGTGGAAAATTTTGAAAGAGAACTTGTTTGAATGCAAAAAAAAAAAAAAAAAAAGTGTAACATCAGGCTCTAGGTACACATTGTTAGGCAGATATATTTCCATAAGAACAACAAGATACTTTGATAAAGGTGAGAGACAAAAAAATGTAAGAAATATAAAAGAGGTTGAACTTCAACTTTGAAAATGAAATAAACAAGCTGGACATACAAAACATAATGTGAGACCAGGTCAAGAAAGTTTTGAAGGTAGTTTGCAGTTACAAGATGTGGAAAGAGTAAAGACACAAATTGATCAACTGTGTGTAGACCCTTAAATTTATTCTCAGATGTAATGGATTATATTTACAAAACCTTAGGCAAAACAGTTTGACTTCATAAAGGGTGTGATAAGTTGTCCTAGTGGCATCTAGGTAACCTCAGATACTGAAATCACTTTAGATTTTATTGAAAAAGAATTATGCAAACTGGATCCAAGCAGAGCACCGGGAGGAGGCAGAATTAATAATAATGACCTGCGAAGGCAAGAACTTATAGTAGCATTATGTCTATGATTTATTAGGTCATATAAATATAGGGAAATTCCTTAAGATTCCAGACATGTGCTTATTAAATCTGTCTTTAAGGGAAAGGGGAGTAGGAGAAACCAAGTGTCATACAGACCCTTAAGTCTGCTTTCATGCAGTGGAAAAGTAATGGAAAAGGTAATATTGGTTAAGTAATTGTCAAAACTGGAAAAGTTGGGACATCAAAATATATATCAGCATGTATATGTTGAAAATAGATCTATTACCACATGTAACATGATGTTCTGTAACAGTATAACAGTTATGAGTGAAAATTTGTGCTGTGATAAAATTTAAATATATTTAGCTTCAGCATTTGATAGGATCATACACAAAACACTGATCGCTAAATTAGAACAACTAGGTATTGATGCACTCTAGATAAGATGGATAGCGTCGTGGCTTACACATAGGATATGGCAAGTATCATATAGCAGTCGGACAGGTTATAGTCAGGGTATAGCACAGGACTCTGTCCTAGGCCTGAAAGATGCAATGTCTACAACTGTGGAACTATCTTTTTCATCTGAGATATTCTACAGTATGTATGCAGATGATTTGAAATTGTGTAAACCGATTACATGTGTTAAAGATAGGGCATATCTGCAAAAAAACTTGACTAAATTGATTATTTGGATACAGGAGAATAATATGCTGATAAATGCATCAAAAACAAAGCAAATGAAATTTGGGAGATGTAAATTGAAAGGTGAATAATTAATACAGCACACAGTGATTGAAACTGTAGATTCATTTAAGGACCTGGGTATATGGGTAAATCCAGCTTTGTTTTTTTTTAATCATATCAACCAGTTGCTTAATGATAGTTATAGAACTATAGGTTGTATAAAAAAATGTATAATGTTTAGGAAGTCAGAAATGATTAAGTCATTGTTTGTTAGTTTCATTAGACCCAAATTTGAGTATGGAGTAGCAAGATGGAAACCTTACAAGACGAGCATAAGTAAACTGGAAGGAGTACAGCAGAAATACATCAAGAGCATGTATGGACATGAAATTTGTCTTTCATCGTAACTTAAATTATCTGAACTTGTACAGTGTCCCATATAGATATTTAAGAGGAGACCTTATTCAGGTATATAGGAAATCTAGAGACAACTACCTCTGGGAATGTTTGGGTTATCAAAAAGTAGCAGAGAATCCTCAAACAACTTATGTAAAAGATTCTGTAGGAATAATATGTGTACTAATTGGTTCTGTGAGACTGCAGCTGATGCATAGAATAGACTAATAGATTACATTACAGCAAGCACTAGTTTAGATATTTTAAGCACCGCCTTCACACTTATTATGGGAACAACTGTTTTGGTATATTGGCAGTCTAGAAGGGCATTAGTGCTCGTGCTTGAAATATTTGTATGTATGTATGCACCCTCACCAGGGGTGTAAATTTCAATGATATTGTCATTAGCAATTTCTCTCCCTCCTGTACCACCCTGCTGACCACAACTTTCAGTATGACCCTTCAGGCTTTGCTGGATGTCAGAGTCAGTTTTTGGAAAGGTTATTATTTGTATTAATTGTGCTAAGCAGATTGCTCACAAGAGATTTTTATGTTAAATATGCTTTCTTATTTTGGGCCTGAGCATGACTTAGCCAACTGTCCTCACTGTGCAATGTTCAATTTAAAGACCAGCAGAGAGCAAAATCACTCTGAGAATACCTTGGTCAGAAAAAGCTGCACAGCATCCCCCCCCCCCAAAAAAAAAAAAAAAACTGTGGATGTTCATCGTGTTACACTGCTGCAGCCATCACACTTGGGTTATCCTACCGTCAGGTGGTCCCGTAGTCGGCCAGAGTTCCAAAGTCTTGGTCCAGCGTCGGTTGCTGTCGCCTCTTCCCTGACGTCAGTGCGCCAGGGATATATGAGGCATCCGACGCCATTTTCTTCAGTCTTTCTTGCCGCGCGGTGCCCGAAGCAGAAGCAGTTCGCAAGTGCCGGTAGGCCGACTCCTGAGATTTTCAAATCGAATTTCAGGCCGAAGTCTTCAGTAAAGCTAAGTACCCCATTGGGGAACCTTTTCTTGCCTCAGTCAGATGTCAGAAAAAGTTAACAATTGCATTTCTTGTGGGAAGCAAATACCTCATAAGGACTTTCATTCTTATTGTATTCCTTGTCTAGGCCCAGACCACAACGTCACAGGTTGTCGGTTTTGTGCTAGGTTTAACAAACGAACTATTAAACGGCTGTTTGATTTCGCCCGACATTATTTTGGTAGGAAATTTAATTATACGATGCCTTCGGAGCAACCGATGACCGGAATGCATAAAAAACGCAAAGATAAGGACAGGCAGCCGAGACCCAAACCAGACTCTGAGGCCTCTGCTAGGCCAGTCGCCGGTTCTCCGGTTTTCAGTGAGGCGCATACGACTGCTGATTTAGAACCCCAGGTGGCATCCGATTCCCAAGCGGAGATTGCTAGGTCTCCACAACCTTTACCTTTAGGCCCTTCCGACTCCATGGCTGAAGGAGACTCCAGTGCAGTTGAAATGCCATCAGTTGCAGAAGGTGTCTTCAGACCGACTACACTCACTATTAAATCCTATGCAAAGCTGAAAACCCCTTTAAAAACAAAGAAGACTGTACAGCAGTCTCCAGTACAAGGCCCCATGCCTAAGAAACAGATGCTTAAGATGGCTGAAGATTTAATTACCCTAATCAGGGGTTCCCATCCCCCTCCTGATAAAAGGCCAAGACAGGAGGAGGACTACGCTTCCTCTGACCAGGTTTCAGTTTCCTCAGATTCTTCTGAGGAACAAGAATATTCTTTTCCCCCTTATGATGACTCTGATGCTGAAGAGTCTATCCCTTCAGCATCTCCCCCAGAAGACTACTCTTTTGGGGAAACTTTACATACCATGAGGGAACATTTCCACTGGGAAGGCCAGGATTACTCTGATTCTAAGAAAAGGCTCCGAGAGTTCCTTTTATTACCCCAGCACAGACCACTTGCTATTCCACCTGTGTTAGACATTGTGGATGATGTTTATTCAGAATCTAGCCTTAACCCAGATTCACTACCTCCTGCACCAGCCAAACCAGACAGTTACTACAGAGTCCCTGACTCACGCAAATTCCTATATAAAAGCCCTGTTGCTGACCCAGAAACCATTTCCCAGGGTCCCAAAGGGGTTAAGGCCTCTATTGCTAAAAATCCTGTAACCTCTGAAAAGGATTCTAGAGCCCTAGACAGATGGGAAAAGAAAGTATATGTCTCAGCTACTCTAGCTATGATGGCCTTAAATTGCCAGTTTCACATGCTGAAATATCAACAATATTTGATGTCTCAATTAAAACAAAAAATGATCATACATACAGAACAGCCTGATTACAAGGAAATGCAAGATTTGTTGCATGCAACTGAACAAGTGGGAAAACATACTTTGCAATGTGGATTTGATTAATTGGAAGCTTCTTGTAGAGCAGCAGTGACAGGATCTGTCATACGTAGGCATGCTTGTTTAAAGAACAAACTTTACCTGATCATGTTAAAGCAGAGTTATTGGATGCACCTTTACAGCAGGATGTTTTATTTGGTGTAAAAGCAGAAGAGGTTTTAAAGAAAATGGAGGATAAGGCAAAATATATGCAGACGGTCAAGGATTTTTTACAGGTTCAACTCCCTCGTTTCAGCAGAAATTGGCCAACCAAAAACTGGTCCTTTCCAGCTTCTGCCAGACCACAGAGGGACAAATACAGACGCCCAAGGGGCAGAGGTCAGTCACAAGGCTCTTACCAGCCTCGACAATGTGGTGCCACAACCTAAAAAGGAGGAGAAGACGGGTCTCAAACTATCAGAAAACAAACACAATGACTTACCCCTCAGACTGCCAAGCAAATCCCTCTTGGCAGCTCCCTTGGGAGGAAAACTAGCACTTTTTGCAGACAACTGGCACATCATCACAAAAGACAAATGGGTCCTAAATATTGTATCTCAAAGATACAGATTCCACTTTCACACTTTACCAAGGATAAAAGGAATGCCAAACCTGCCAACAAATCAATGGGCAGAGGCTCAAAAGCAAATTTCAGCTCTCATGGACATGAGAGCCATTCAACAGGTTCCTACATTTACTCAAGACTCTTTCTAGTTCCCCGAAAGGACAAAGCCTGGAGACCCATTCTGGACCTCTCAATTCTAAACACATATCTGGAAGTACCCAAATTCAAGATGCTAGCACTACAGCAACTTCTTCTCCTGGTGGGCAAGAAGGCTTGGCTAGTAACGGACCTCAAGGAGGCATACCTGCATGTTCCTATCAGACAAAATTGCAGAAGATACCTCCGATTTATAGCAGGTTCAACCCATTACCAATTCTCTGCACTGCCCTTTGGCTTATCTACTGCGCCAAGGGTCTTCACAAAATGCCTGGCACCAGTAATTGCATACTGCAGACAAATAGGAATTCAAATATATTCATACCTGGACGACTGCCTTATTCAAGCAGAAAGCAAGGACATTCTTTTAAAGCATCTGGCGTTTGTCAAAAACCTATTAAGTTGCCTAGGGTACACAGTAAACGAAAATAAGTCAAAACTAGTGCCCTCACAAGACATAATATTCCTGGGTGCCAGCTTAAATACAACGGCCCAGATGGCTTATCTCACGCCAGACAAGCAAGGACAACTGACTCAATACTTCAAAATGATGGCAACAAAGACCCAACTCCCTGCAAGAAAAGTTCTGCAGGCCTTGGGATTCATGGCATCTTGCATACTACTAATACCATTTGCAAAACTGCATATGAGGAAATTACAATGGTACCTGAAAAGCGTATGGACTCAACACAGCCACAGCTTGGAAACAATAATTCCACTCATTACCTGCCTTCAGCAGTAGTTTCTATGGTGGGCTCAGGCATGTCACCTCAACAAGGGTCAGCCTTTTACCTTACCCACAGCCAGGCAAACTATAACAACAGATTCATCGGATTATGCCTGCGAAGCACACATGGCAGGACAGTGTATTCAGGGAAAATGGTCTGCAGATCAAGGGCATCTACATATCAATCAAAAAGAGATGCTAGCTGTACAAAATGCCCTAACAGCTTTCAAGGACCTCCTACATCTAGGACAACTACTAATAAAGATGGACAACACCACAGTGATGTGGTACATAAACAAGCAAGGGGGCACACATTCCTACCCCCTATGCAGGCAAGCAATGACCTTGTGGAACACAGCACTGACCTACCAAGTTCAACTACAAACACAATTCCTGCCAGGAAAGAAAAACACATTGGCAGATGATCTAAGCAGAAACATCATAGATCCTCAAGAGTGGAAACTAGATCCACAAGTATTCTCAATAATAATTCAAAAATGGGGGAGCCCAGACATAGATCTGTTTGCTTCCCCCCAAAACTACCAACTACGGAAATTCTGCACAAGGACATACCACACACTAGCTTGGAAAGTGGATGCCCTCTCATTCAGTTGGAAAACATTGACAGTGTATGCCTTTCCTCCACTGCCTCTTCTGGCAAAGGTGCTGCTGAAAGCCAGATTAGAGAGACCACAAATGATACTCATTGCTCCAGACTGGCCATGCCAACAGTGGTATCCAATACTAAGGAACATGGCTCAAGGCCCACCATGGATTTTACCTCCATTTCCTCACCTGCTCACTCAGCAAAACATCAGATTCTACACAGCCAGCTCAAGACTTTAAATCTGGCTGCATGGCAAATTACCTAAACAACCAGTCAACACTTCTCTCTAAAGCTGTGATGGATGTCATTCTGGAGGCCAGGAGGCCCAGCACCAGGAAAGCCTATTCAGACAACTGGAAAAGATTCTGCGCCTGGAACCAGGCTAAAGGTCAAAATCCCCTTGTCCCAAATATTCCTCAGATTCTTCAATATTTAACTGAGATGTTGCACAAAGGACTTTCCTTTTCATCTATTAAGATCCACGCCTTAGCTATTTCAGCTCAATACAACACGGATCCTCCTATATTTTCACATCCATTACTAAGACAGCTCCTCAGAGGAGCTAAGAACATAAGACCGCCCCGGAGAGCACCAACTTGGGATCTCAATTTTGTTTTGGAAAAACTTACACTACCGCCCTTTGAACCAGCTTTTACAGCTGATCTACAGTTTCTATCATGGAAAACTGCCCTGCTGCTAGCAATAACTTCAGCACGAAGAGTCTCAGAGCTACAGGCCCTAATGGCAGTGGAGCCTTTCATCATTTTTCATCAAGACAGAGTCGCTTTACGAACTAACCCCTCCTTTATGCCAAAGGTGGTATCCAGTGTGGCCCTAAACCAAACCATTCATTTGCCCATCTTTTATCCAAACCCCCAGAACAAAGGGGGAAGGCTCCTACACTCTTTGGACATTCACAGGCAATTACATTACTACGTGGATAAAACTAAGGCTTTCAGAAAATCTGACCAGCTCTTTGTATCCTATGCTGCAGGATCACAAGGAAAGGCTATCTCAAAACAGACCATTTCAAAATGGATAGGACATTGTATCGTTTCTGCTACACACACCATGAGAAACCTGTACTTGGTAACATTAGGCCCCATTCCACCAGGGCTACAGCAACATCAACAGCCTTCCTCAGAGGGGTACCAACCAAGGATATTTTGGAGGCTGCATCTTTGAGTTCAGTGCACACCTTCACCAAGCACTATCACTTACCTCTATACTCTAAAACCAGAGCTGGCTTTGCCACTGCAGTTCTGCAGGGCCTACTAGCCTCTCCAAACCCTGTTTAGTTCCACCACCCATCCTTAGCTTTGGGATTCAACCCAAGTGTGATGACTGCAGCAGTGTAACACGATGAACATAGTACAGTTTGTACCTACCATAAATGTAGATGTTCCAGTGTTCACACTGCTGCAGTCCAGGTTACCCTCCCTCCATCCCCTCTGACCTAGCCGAACTTTTCCATACCTTTTCTATCCTGTTCAACCTTTGTGGTGTAATTGCTTGTAACTGATGGTATTCTTTTTATTCCTTTTACATGTTTTATTAGCAATATGTATTGCCTACCTACTTGGGGGCACCTGACATCTGGGGCAAGAAAAACTGAAGAAAATGGCGTTGGATGCCTCTTATATACCCCTGGCACACTGACGTCAGGGAAAAAGCGACAGCACCCGATGCCAGACCAAGACTTTGGAACTCTGGCCGACTGTGGGACCGCCTGATGGCAGGATAACCCAAGTGTGATGACTGCAGCAGTGTGAACACTCAAACATCTACATTTATGGTAGGTACAAAACTGTACTTTTTGGTGAGATTCTCCTCCTTATGTACCTTCCAGAAAGAAGAAGCTTTTAGGTAGGTGCCCAAAACAGAAAGAGTACCAGACAACTAATGACATTCCATCGGAGTCTGAAGTCTCCCTAGGATTGAAGACACTGGTTTTGGTGAGGCGCTTTCACAGCTTCTGACTTTGGTGTCTGTTTCCACCAAAGTTTTCCTATATGGGCCTATTGGAGACTACCACACACTCTGATGGCACATCTTCCTGTGCCAGTACCCTTCAGTTGTCTGTTGGTCCAAACACCTTTTCATGGGAGTGCACTTCCAAAGTTGGTATTACTATAACTGAAGTACAAGACAGCATCTACTTGGTACTTTTTCATGAGGAGGTAATTGGTCCTTGCACTGAGGTGCCAGACACCTGCCTACATCCTGTTTGTCTAAGGTGGTCTCTTGTCTTTTACCCCAGAGACAAGACTTCTAAGCATAAGCAGATATCTACCATCTTGCCTCAACATCTGCTGGGAAGGCCCTCTGTTCAGACCCCATGTGATGATAGGAGGTACTGCCAACCATGCCAGGAGAAGTAGGGCAGTGGTTGTGTAACATATGCCAGCACATCTAGCTGGAGTTTTGTAAAGAATTATATGTCATTTGTATATCAAACTGATTTGTATAGATGCTTGGGTTGAAAATGTATTTGAAAAAAATTGTTTGTGTTAAAAATGCATCAACAGTGTGCCCTTCTGGGCAGAAAAGAAATATACATGTATTAATGTCACTGTTTAAAGATGTATGTTTTAACAGAGAATACTGGAAGAGAAGAAGTTAAGCTCAGTCCCAGCTAACTTTGGAAAATAGC
This sequence comes from Protopterus annectens, assembly GCF_019279795.1. Taxonomy (NCBI): domain Eukaryota; kingdom Metazoa; phylum Chordata; order Ceratodontiformes; family Protopteridae; genus Protopterus; species Protopterus annectens. Next base: position 330,559,764 of record NC_056745.1, on the reverse strand, counting down.
TGAAATTAAATTAGGCCAGCCGTAAATATTGTATCTTACAGTTCTGATTGCAGCCAAAGACTAAGTGTATGTGAGAAGCCTGGCTTAGTAGCTCTGTAAGAGGAGTAGAAGTATTAAAATGGTTTTATGACTTCCAGAAGCTTCAGCAGATCTGGGCAAAGCTTTATCTATGTGTATGGTGACACACACATGCAAAATTCCTTGCAGTTTTTACATTTGACCAGATGTGATATAATTCTGTAAGCTATCCCAGAAGTAATATTTAGGTATTATATTGAGAAGTCTCTCAGTCAGACTGGGCAATCTGTTCTTGGAACCTGACACAGAAGGATCCCTCACCTACTTTATCTTGCCTTGCTCTAGTAAGTGATCAGGGATACTAATTCTGTAAGTCATTTAGGAAAATATAGTGATATTAAGTAATGTTTTTCTGTAACTGTGTGAATCTTTCCAGCTGTGTTGTTTTTAGATTTCCTGTGTTGAAGCTCTGGTGTTTACTGTAAATAGATGTTTAGTATTTCCATAATGTCCTTCTATTCCTATGTTGCAGTATTCTTAGTGTGGGATTCCCTGCCTCAGGTGAACCGAACGTCTGCTCCTATACAAAAGCTTAAGCCTGGTTGTTGCAGGTGTCTGGGACGTCACACATAGGGCCACAAACCAGGGACCTTAAATATGACGTCTGCATACACAGACCCCAGAACTTTTCAGTCGCAGACAACGTCCTATCAATCGCCTCACTCCTACACTCGAAGACGTCTAAAAAAGCTAAGCAACCCATTGGGGAAAATTTCCGTTTCTTTGCTTGAGCTTGGTTAGCTGTAGTTATCATTAGTCGATGTCAGCTAAGAAGGGCAAATGCCATTGCGGTGTCAGATACCACATAAAGATACGCATGACCATTGCGTCTTTTGTCTTGAGAAGGAACACAACTATACTGCTTGTTCCATTTGCCAGTCTTTTGTTCAGAAGACCATTTGTAACCGTCTGGTCACCCTCAACTTATATTTAGAGAACCAACATCTCAAAAAGCTTGCGCTCAGGATGGATCCCAAATTGGCCGTTCGACTGAACCACCACGGAAAAAGGCCAACGTTTCCAGGCCTACCTCTGTTGCCTCTCTGCCATTGGACGTTGCAACTTCCGATCTAGGGGTTGAGGGACGTCCGATTGAACTGTCAACTTCAGCTCCCACTGAGGAAGCCGCTTCAGAAGTTATGTTCTGTGCGTCCTCTGAGACATCACAGACGTTGGTCCCCACCGATGTCGAGGGAGAAGCAGAAACAGTTGGACGACCGACCAAGATGCCATTACCTGAAGCCCAGGCCTTCTCTCAGACCTATGCCTTCTAAGCAAAAGCAAATAAATTAACACCTGACTCCTATCCCAAAAGGAGTCCCAGACTGGCGATCATTTACCCACAACCCCTTCTCCCTCCACTATTCCAGTGCTTAGCCCTAGGCCTGCTTTTGCCACCTCTCTCCCCTTGGCTACTACCCAAGAAGGAGAGGAGGATTTAGAACCTTACTACTCATCTTCTGATGAGTCCATTTCTTTTGCTTTACAAATTGCCTCTCCTCTGGAATACTACTCCCCAGATGATGAATCCATTGAAGGGGACTCCCACCAGAGGATATTACTTTTGGGGAAACAATAACAAAAATGAAATAATACTTCAAATGGGACACTACCCAGATCACTGACATCCAGAGGAGGTATTTTGAACTCCTTCAAGTGGAATTACCATCCCCATCAGCCATCCCACCTGTCCTACCTGCCTATCTGGATGCTTTTACATCAGCATCCAAGAATCCAGACTCACAGCCAACTGCTCCTAAGAGACCGGACAGGTTCTATAAAGTGCCTGATGACCAGAAATTCTTAGTTAAGCCTCCCCTGACTGACCTTGCAGTTATCGCTGTCTCACTTGACAATCAATCCAGACTGATTCCTTCAGCATCCCTTGTGCCCACTGATAAGGATAGCAAAAGCATGGACAGGATTGAGAAAAAAGTGTACACCACCTCCACCCTGGCCTTCCTAGCTGTCAGTTAAAAACCCACATAATAAAATATGCCCTGGACCTAGTTTCTCAAGCCTTCACTCTCTTGGTTGCTACCCCTGAATGCCCTACCAAATCTGACATAACATCTAAACTGTCACTGGCTTCTCAGGTAGCCAGGCATTCCGTCAGGTGCAGTTATGATGCTGCAGAGGTCTCTGCAAGGTCTGCAGCTTCTGATTCAGTTCTCTGCAAATACTGCACCTACAACCACTCCCAGAGGATTTCAAATCCAAAATTGTGGATGCCCCAATAGACCATAACTTTTTGTTTGGCAAACAATCTGCAGAACTTTTTAAAAATCTGCAGGAGAAGTGTAAGGAATTGCAGGGCATCAGACATTTGCTTGTGTCTCCTTTCCCAAAGTACTACAGGAATTATCCTGCAAAAGCTTCTTTTGTCAGGAGAACTCCTTCCTCTGGCACCCCCTCCTCTACCAGGCACAGGAGGGAAATCAGGAGGCAAACTTTCTCCAGACCAGCCTCCTCTCAACCTACTCCTAGACAGCCTTTTCAGGATAGAAGTGAACCCAACAATGGGTGACTGCCTTGCCCATCTACCTTTGTCAGGCTGCCTACACCACTGTCTCCCCTTTTGGAAACTAATCACATCAGACCAATGAGTACTGACTATCATTCAAAATGGATACTTCCTTTCTTGGAAGGAAAAACCCATCCCAAGCCCCATGCCCTTTCCACCTAAAAATCAAATTCACCTCTTACCTCCCATTCTACTAGACCTCCAAAAATTAGAAACAGTAGAACCTGTCCCTCCAGGGCAGGAAGGAAGAGGATTTTACTCAAGACTCTTTCTGGTCCCCAAAAAAGATGGGCCTTGGAGACCAATACTAGATCTATCCTTCCTAAACAAATTCCTAAAGGTACCATCTTTCAGAATGCTATTCCTTCAAACTCTTCTCTCTTTAATAACAGCCCAGGCCTACATTGCCACACTAGATCTAAAGGAGGCTTATCTCCACATTCCCATAAAACCCTCCAACAGAAGATTATTACGTTTTACTGGAACCTGCTGTCATTTTCAATTTGCAGCCTTGCCCTTTGGTTTTTCTACTACACCCGGGGTCTTTACAGAATGCCTAGCCCCGATTGCCTACTGCAGGACAAAAGGTGTCCAAATCTATCCATACCTAGATGGCATTCTCCTTCTAGCAGAAACAGAAGACCTCCTCAAAACTCATCTCAAGATCACCACCTTCTTTCTTCAAAACCTGGGTTTCACCCTCAACTTAAACAAATCCTCCTTACTCCCACAGCACGACAAAATCTTTCTGGGTTGCATAATCAGGACAGACCTGATGTGAGCTTTCCTTCCCCAGGACAAAGTCCTGTCCCTCTCCAATCACTTCCAAAACCTTTTACTAACTCCCCAGATAACTGCAAGACAATTCTTGCAACTCTTGGGGCTGATGGCAGCTGCCATTCTTGTGGTTCCCTTAGCAAAAATGCACATGCGAAAGTTTCAGTGATACCTGAAAAACATGTGGTCATAACACCAACACTCCCTAGGGCAACTAATTCCCATTCTGCCCTGCCTCAAAGCAGAACTAAGGTGGTGGATTCAACAAATCCTTCTCAACCCGGGACTACCACTTCAAATGCCCTCCCTAACCCAATTTATGCATACAGATGCATCAGACTTAGGGTGGGGAGCCACCTGCAAGGGTTTCAGGGTACAGGAGGCATGGAGTCCTACCCTTCAAAAGAAGCATATTAATGTGAGGGAAATGACTGCAGTTCTTCTGGCCCTGGAGGATTTCCCTCCTATTCTCCAACTGGGCCCCCTTCAAATATTCACAGACAACACCACAGTAATGTGGTATCTCAACAAACCAGGAGGGACCAAAGCTTACCTCCTTTGCAGGATAACTCTACATATTTGGGACCTTGCCTCCAGGCACAAGTTGACCCTGCAGGCCTCGTACATCCCCTCTCAGGACAACAAACAAGTGGATATTCTCAGCAGAATAACCTCTCTACAGCACAAGTGGATGTTGAACATACCTCCCAACCATACCAAATTACTCTGTTTTTACCAGGTTTTGGGGTCCAAATAATGGAGTGGCATGATTCCTGAGTGGCATACCTTCATTTCAGATTTTCCCAGCTTTTTAAATTTTTTTTTCTGCTTTTTCAGCTGACATCATCGCGTACGCGATGACATCATCTCCGTTAGAATGTCGGAATTGAGGTCAAGGGCTCACATGCACACATTTCCAGTTTCTGCCATATGGGAAGGACTTTGAATTTTTTTTGCGAGTGCAAGCGGAAATTCAATGATGAGCAAGTAAACTGCCCAGAAGAAGGACTGTTTACTTCTGCGAGTGTGAGCGGGAATTGAATGCTGGCTGGAAGTACTGCAGAGCTACTTGAGCGAGCGTGCTGGAGTCTGGACTGCTTTGAATTGAGGTATCTTAGCATGCTGTTTTGAAGGTATTTTATTCTTTTGAACATTTCAGGTAGGTGTGTGCCTCTATATGTGTAGTGGTAGGAAGTTGAGAAATGCAGCAATACATGCTAGAAACATTTACCAGCTATCTCCTATCGTCATGTTATATGTTTTTCTTTCTGTTATTTTCTGTTAAGACCTTCGCCAGACAAGGGTAGCCCTGGCCCCTTTTCCGATCAGTGCCAAAATCAATGCTTAGACTTGAGAGAGCACATCCAATGCATTTTTCCATTTAAAACAAAATGCAATTTTAGGCAAATTAGTTGAATAAAATATTTACTGCTATAGTAATGTGTGCACTATACCTCTTGTGTTTTGGTCAGTTTTAATTGGATATTTATTTGTAATAGCCACAGAGCTCACTGATGTTTCTGCATGAGAATCACATTGTGTAATGATCCATTATTGTAGTTATGTTTACTAAAACCGATGCTACCAGGTCTTGCATTGATAAATGTGAATATTTCCTGGAGAACCGACTTCCAAAATCACTGTAATGAATTGTTTTCTAGCAGGGACAAGACTGCCTGTACTCTTTGCATTCCCTAACTTGGGTAATACATTTGTAGATCATATACTGCATCTTGAAGAAGACAGTGGTTTCCCAAATGGTGACAGCCATGGAATAAAGATCATCTGATAGTGAAACCATACTTGGTTCTAGTAAGGTGGTCTTTTTTTTTCTTTCTTTACCATTGCTGATTATGATAAATTCCACAAATACGAGGCTACTAATGTAAAAATGAAAATGAGTATATATTTGTAAAAATGCTACAGCACTCAAAATTAGTTCTGACATCAAGCAGTATTTTATCTTTAATTAATGTTCTGTTCTGTTTGTAATATCATTGCGTTATCTGGCTCACTTGACAAGTGCTGCAGAAGTGTGCTTCATAGTTCTTCCATAAATACTGCTGAGCTGGGTTGGTCAGGTGTGTTTTTCTTATGTTGTTGCTGTTTGTGGGTAGGGCAGGACTGGTGAGGTATTTTCTCTTAAATTGTTGTTGCATGTGGATAGAGCAGAGCTGCTGAGATTTTTTTTATATTGCTGTGTGTGGGTGGGCAGTGTTGATGAGATTAAGGCATTTTTGTTATGGTGACTCTTATTTACAGATGTGTTTTAGCAGATAATATTTTAGAAAGCTGCTGTTTGAGTGCTGGTGGGAGTGTGTGCTGTTCATTGTCAATGCTATTCTGTGAAAGGGATTCTCCAGTAATATTTGCAAGCTGGGTTTGTCAGATGAAAATAAGTGAATGTCCTTGACGGTGGATACTGTTCACTGTATGGCTAAGAGTATCTAAACTGTATGGTTATGTGCATGAATCTGAGATGATTTAAGGGGAAAATATCATAGACTGTTAGAAGTAGGGGCTATATGTATGAATCTGGCATATTGAAGGGGCTAAGTGAATATAATCTGGGATGATTTAAGGAGTAGAATACTCACAAAGCTATTACAAAGAAACTTAATATAGGATGCACTGAGAACACAAAATACTATATTTAGCTAATGGTGTTGAATATTTGATTCTAATAGATTTTGTTGACCAGACAAATTTAGATAGTCTTAATTCAGTCTCATTAATAATTTTGAGTAGAAACATCTAACAATTTTTGTAGTATGATATTTCTTTTTGCAGTCATACATAATGTCTGTAAGCCTCTGATGCGATTTGTGGATAAGACAAGAGTTCCAGATGTAGACTGGGTTTTGCCACACAGCTGAAAGCAGCAGTGAGCATTTTATTTTACTAGCAGCATTGTTGATAGATAAGGTCAGTGTGTGTGTATGCCTGTATGTTTGTGTGGGGATATAGTACAGCTGAAGGTTAGGATACTGTTTACTGTCTGTGCAGTGAAAATGCCCCAGGTGAAATGCACCTGGTAGCGACAGGTACTCAGGCTCAAAACCTGTACCTTGGGTACAGGTGAAAAGAGCCTGAAGTCCCTAGCCACCACCACTTGTGAATTTATGCCTCATATTTTTGTTCTGTTCCTCATAAAATCTGTGTTTTTTCAGGACTTTTGTAGCAAATCAGTGAAGGATTGAATTCACTAATGACAGACATTTGAATTTCAGACTTCATATTCTTCAGAAAATAAAGGGTATTCTACCAATTTTTTTAAGTTTATAAGATCAGTATTTGAGATGTCCCTATTTTGGGGCTGTAATCTCCCATTATTTCCATAAAACCACACTGATCCATGTCTGTCAATTTTGGTATCACTTTTGCCATTCTTTTAGACATTGTAGATATAAACACTTTGGGCGGCCACAGTGGTGCAGCAGTTAGCGTTGCCGCCTCACAGCAAGAGGTTTTCTGGTTCGATCCTCTGCTAGGGTGCCTTCTGTGAGGAGTCTGCATGTCCTTCCTGTGGTCGCGTGGGTTTCCTCTGGGTGCTCCTGTTTCCTCCTACATCCCAAAGACATGTTGTAGGTGGATTGGACACACTAAATTGGCCCTAGGTGTGTGTTTGTGCGCCTTCTGTGGAAGGTTGGGTGCCGGGCTGGCAACTCGACACCATAAAACTTCATTGCCAATCACAAGCAGACAGGTGATCTGCTGTGGCGACCCCTAACCGAGAAAAAGCTGAAAGAAGAAGATTCCCCCGTTATTGGCTTTGTCCAGGTTTTTTGTGCTAAGAGGTGAGAGCTGTGGTGAGAAGTGAGAACTGAATTCACTAAATGATAGCCATTTATGTTTTAGTCTTCCTATCTTTCAGGAAACTGCTGATTTGGCTTAGTGGTATGTTGCTCAGATTGTATTGCACAGGGTCCTGGGCTCAAGAGTTGGCAGTGAAATGCATGGTGGTAATATAACCTTTTATTCTATCAACTTTCCAAAATTATACAACCAATGTTTAAAATGTGTCCCTGGTTTTTGGCCTTTTGTTGTCGTCCCCAAAAAAACTGAAATTGAAAATTAAGTGTGAGAAGCTATACAAGATGCTTATGGCTTGCACTATATATATATATATATATATATATATATATATATATATATATATATACACACACACACACACACACACAAGTGCGTGTTTGTAAGTAGACTTTTATGATGGAAATGCTCTGAATTGGGAAGTTTTGTCATTATTGGTTCATGCATTTTGTTTCATTGCCTAGTGGAAAAATGTTCAAACAAATTTAAAATGCGCTCTAAGTCTAACAACTGTGCTGTATTATACAAAGAATATAATTTAATAAAGTCAGGAAGGTGTATCAAAAAACACATGTATGTTTTTAAGGGGCCTATGATTTTGAAAACAGCCCAAAGGTAATCTTTATCTACCACTGGCCAGATGCATTTTCTTTGGATGTGGTGTGGGTTTCAATGAATGTGAGTTTCAAGGGCAGAGACGTTTTAATGCTAAGTCTATTTTCATTGTGAGACAGTATTGTTTGCTTTGTTTAGCAGATGTCTTTTAGTGTTTGTGCATTGTGCTGTAAAATGTAAAAATAAAATCCAAATCATTGTAGAAGTAAAGCAGTATGCAGACATTAGTGTTTATGGTAAATGGGGCAAAATAGCCAGGTAATGGAGCATTGGAATGGCTGGAGGGGGACTCTGGTGCCATATTTTGGTTGTCTGTTCTTCAGTTTGCATTTCAACGTTGGCATCCCACAATTCCATTGGAGTGGGTGGGGGAGGGTGGGTTACATAATTATGTATGCAAATTTTATGTTAATTAGCGTACAGATTTGTACCTATTTTTCATGGGCCTTGTCCAGATTTTTTATGTTTCTAGGTTGAGAGGTATGAGGGAGACCTTTCTAAACATTGTCCACTGATGGGGCACACCTCAAGTGGATCTGTTTGCCTCCCCTCAGAACAGACAGTTGAACAAATTCTGCACCAAGGATCACTTTCCACTTGCTTGGAGGGTGGATGTCTTCAGCTTTCCAAGGAAGGGACTGTTTCTATATGCTTTCCCACCCTTCCCACTGATCCAGAATGTCCTACTGAAAGTCAGGAAGGACAAACCAAAAATCTTGCTGGTGACTCCCTACTGATCAAGGACACACTGGTTCCCCCTACTTCTCTTATTATCCAAGGGCAATCACCACAAGTTACCCCACAAGGTGGACCTACTCGCACAACAAAAAGGAACTTTAATTCACCCTCACCAACAGATGCTAAGCCTAATGCTCTGGGTGATAAATTTCTAATCCCTTTCAGACATCAGACACCACTACTCAGAGGACATGTTGACTGTCCTGAGGGAGGCCAGGAAACCAGGAAGCCATATTTATCAAAATGGGAGAGATTCTCCAAATGGTGTCTACATAAGGACAAGGACCCTGGCCAGGCAGACCCATCCCTAGCCCTTGCTTATGTGTGTGAACTCATTAAGGATGGCCTTTCCTACTCTTCTGTGAAAGTCCACCTTTCAGCCATTTCAGCTTGCCTGCCTCTAGATCCCTTTTTGCTATCCAGGCTGGATGTAAAACATTTTCTGAGAGGGGTCTTGCATATCAGGCCACTTAAACCCGTCCCGCCACCCTGGGACTTCGACTTTGTTCTGGAAAAACTAACTCTGGCCCCCTTTCAGCCAGCTAGCACTGCTACTTTACAAATGTGTACATGGAAGACTGTTCTGCTGGTGGCCATTACTTCCGCTAGGAGAGTGTCAGAGTTACAGGCCCTCATAGCCTGCCCCCCACACTACCTTTCACAAGGACAGGGTGACCCTACACACTAACCATTCCTTCATGCCTAAAGTAGTCAATGAACTGTACTTAAATCAATCCATTCACCTTCCTACCTTCTTCCCCCTCTCCAACGAACAATAGTGAGAGGATTCTCCATTCCCTGGATGTACACAGACAACTTAGATTTTACTTACACAAAACTAAGTCCTTCAGAAAATCTAGCCAACTGTTTGTCTCCTTCCATCCCAGGGCTTCTGGGCAAGGCAGTCTCCAAACAAGCTATTTCATGTTGGATCAGAAAATCCATTTTCTTCTGCTACTCACACCATGGCAAGCACTTACCCCAAGGTGTGAGCGTGCACTTCACCAGAGGCATGGCTACTTCCAAAGCCTTCCTCAAAGGGATGGACTCAGCATCCATTCTGGAAGCAGCCAACTGGTCCACTATTCACACCTTCACCAAGCACTACAAATTGGACCACGTCTCCAGAGCCAGTGCAGGCTTCACTAGAGCAGTCCTGCAGGGATTTCTGGAATCTTCCACTTCAACCTCCACCCTTCCCACTAATTAAGCTGTGGTACTCTCCCACACTAAGAATACTGCAACATAGGAATAGAAGGACATAGAATAGTTGTGTAAAATCTTACCATAACCATAGATGTCCTTCTCTTCCATGTTGCAGTATTCCCTCTCTCCATCCAACCCCCTGTATTTAGTTTGAACCATGGACTTAACTCTTGGGCACTAGGAGGCTCTACCCTTCAAGAACAGACTAGTTAGCATATGACACTTGAGACTTTTGTGTGACATCATTTGCTATGGTCTTTAGGACTGCCTGACTGGCCTTCAAGTTCTGAGGTCTTTGCGTGCACATGTCACTTTTAAGGTCCCTGGTTTATGGTCGTATGTGTGACGTCCCAAGCACCTACAGCAGCCAGGCTTAAGCTTTTGTAAAGGAGCCGATGTTCGGGCCGCCTAAGGCAGGGAATCCCACACTAAGAATATTGCAACATGGAAAAGGACATCTATGGTTATGGTAAGATTTTACACAACTATTCTTTTTTATTATTTATTAAATATATTTAAACTTCTCATTGTGGCTGGTACTTATAGAAAAATATTTAAATTTTGAGAATATTTGCATATATTTATTTGGTGATAATTCTGGTCATTCCTGAAAGCCTAGCTAGTCAACATTGCCATCTGTATTAATATTAATTTCACTCAGTATAATTAGAGGGTCTATATTAGAACATTAAAGTTTCAAAACTTCAAATGTTCTAATATCGACCCCTATTCAGTGAAAACTGAAAACATTGAACATACAGAACAGTGAATTTTTTCGTAGGGAAAAAATTTGCTGTTCCAGCACACACACACACACACACACACACACACACACACACACACACACACACACACAAAAAACACAAGCACACCAAACAAACAGCAATCCACACACGCATACACCTAAAATCTTACACCTAATCCTACACTAAACTATACACACACCACTAACTATCCACTTACCTTAACCCAAACGCTAACCCTAAGGTATGTCACTATCTCACACTAACCTCACCCGCGACCTAGCCCTAACTCTTGTATCCCACCCTAACCCTCACGTCCACACAATCGCCCACTTACCTGACCCACGCCCTAACCCTAACTCCGCTAACCCGCCCTAACCCTCACGTCCACACAATCGTACACATACCTAACCTGCACCCTAACCCTAACTAACCTAACCCACACTTGATCGCACACTTACGTGAACCCGACCCATAACATTCCACCACAGAGCTGAAAATACCGAAGCAACAGAAACGGACAACAAAATTCTTTCCCTAGGAAAAAATTCGGTTTTCTGTTGCTTCGATATTTTCAACTTTCGCTGACTAGGAGTCAATATTAGAACATTCGCAGTTTTGAAACTTCAATGTTCTAATATAGACCCTAATTAGATACTCTTTTAAAAGCCTTATAGTAACTGACTGGTGGCAGTGAATCTACCTTATAGTCTGGGGAAAGTTGGTCAGAGGGGATAATCTGTGCCAGCCTTTCCCTTGTGTGTGTGTGTGTGTGTGTGTGTGTGTGTGTGTGTGTGTGTGTGTGTGTGTGTGTGTGTGTGTATGAGAAAATCAAATTTCGGAGTGTTTGTCAGCTGCTTGGAGCAGGGACATGAAGCACTAGTTTCACAGAGAGGGTGCTGGAGGACTTTGGACACTTGGCAGAGGACTTAACTTACAGCTGTGCCAGTGAGAAGTCTTACTGGGGACTTTGGGAGAGACAGAGAGAGAAACCCAGACCCCAGGCTGTGTGTGTTCCCTGTGTGCTCTTAAGGGAAATTGTGCTTGATACAGAGAGGTATGCATCTGGAAATACTGAGTGTATCCATTTGTATTCCAAGTGAACATTCCTCTCCAGTGTCAATGGTGAGGATTTAGGCTCCTTGATTACTGGCCAGAGTGGGGATGTTACAGCCCATACCAGGCTTCCTCCCAAGACTTAATAAACATAGTTCATGATTTTGTCTTTCTTTTCCTTTTCCTTAAAGAACATTTAGACATCTATTGAAAACTAAATATCAGAGACTCACCAATCCAGAAGAAGTATTCTGCATATATCTTAGGGTGCTGACTCCAATGACTCTGAGTTAGATGAGCTGTCCTATGCATTTCAAATGTCCGCCCTCTGAGGCTGACATTGAGGGTACCATATCATCTGCATCCCAGAAGAAGGTATTTCATTTGCAGATACACTTCACAGGACAAAAATGGGAAGCCAAGGAATTAATTTTGGTCCAGGTTAGATGCATGAAACCGCTTGGTCTGCCACAGCTGAAGTCCTTTGCCATTTCTCCAGTAATTGAACCCTTCACTTATGCTTTTACTGATGCTTCTTTGAAGCCAGATTCCTAATTCCCTGATCTGGCCATATGTGCAAGGTGGTGGATTTCTTCAGAAACCCTGTTGAGGAGCTGTCTGTTGTGTCCATAGATTCCAGCAAGGGAAGTACTTTGCTCTATGAAGAAACACCATTCCTCATGACAAGGAGGTAAACATGCTCAACAGATTAGGGAGGAAGCACTTCTAAAATGGGTGGAAATTGAGTAACAGCTTAATTTCAACAATCCCGGTGTGAAAGCAGAAACTCAGAGAGCGCCAATTAATTCATTTTTGGGGGTAAATTTCAGTAACTGGCTAGTGAGTGCATTTCTTGGATGCCAGAAAAATTCAGAGAACCTGAAAGAAAATCAACTGCAAAAGGTGAGGAAAAACACTGACTGTGAAGAATTCTGCAGTTCTGCAAAAAGCAGTGCAAGTTCCAGCTTTGGTGCAAGACATGACTTCCAGTGACCTAGATGGAACAATAAGTCAAATGTACTCAGCTGATTAAAATAAATGAAATATTGCTGGAGTATATCAACTCAAATAAAAGGCTGGATAAAATTGAAGAAGCTTTAAACAGCTATTAAGATGAGGTGATAAAACTGCAAAAATTGGAGGTCAAAATGAATGAAAGGCTGGCTGAATATGAGACTGCTCAAGAAGAGATGTTTCAGAAAATAAGAGTATTAGGTTCGATCCTCGGCTGGGGTGCCTTCTGTGCAGAGTCTGCATGTCCTCCCTGTGGTCGCGTGGGTTTCCTCCTGGTGCTCCAGTTTCCTCCCACATCCCAAAGACATGCTGTAGGTGGATTGGATACTCTAAATTGGCCCTAGGCATGATTGCGTGCGTGCAGAGTCTGCATTTCCTCCCTGTGGTTGCGTGGGTTTCTGCCCACATCCCAAAGAGATGCTGTAGGTGGATTGGATACTCTAAATTGGTGCTAGGCATGAGTGCGTGCATATGTGTGCCTTCTGTAGAAGGTTGGGTGCTGGGCTGGCAACTCGACACTGTAAAACTCTACTGCCAATCATGAGCAAACCGGTGATCCGCTGTGGCGCCCCTAAATGGGAAAAGCCAACAGAAGGAGAAGAAAAAGAGGACAGAGCACACAGGGAAACCTGAAATTTTCTGCTGTACCAGAGAAGCTGGAAGGAAAAGGCAGTGTTAATTTTATGAAAGCACAAATAAGCAACTTGACTGATATTCCACAGCAGGAGTTGTTAATTGAAAGGGGTCATTGTGTATATGCTCCAGACCAGGCCATGAGAAAGGATCCTAGACCTTGAATAGTGAAGATGCAGAAGGAATTGATTCTGACAAAAAACTGGCAGAAGGACAAAGTACTAAAAGTTGGAGACATTAAGGTGTTTGTGGAAAATGATTGCTCAGTGTACACTAGGCACAAGAGAAGTAAATTTATCCCACTAATCAGGGATTGTTGAGAAGCAAGCATGATATTCAAACTGCTGTATCCAGCTGTCTTTAGAATATTCTTTCCTGGAGGGACAAAGTCATTTTTTGATGCAGAAAATGCTAAGGAGGAAATACAAATGTTTGTCCAACAAACATTGAGCTGTGAAACACAAGGGGATTCTGCTTCTTGTTCTTCTGGTAATAAAGACCACAGAGGGAGAGACGGCACCATTGAAACCTTTTCCAGTGTTTTAACAGAAAATGCTTGAGATAGAAAGAGATAGCGAGAAAAGCACAAGAGGTGACTAGAAGAACAAAGAGTACACTGGAAAGGAAGCAGAGACTAGATTGGATAGATTGAGATAAACAGGAATAAAACTAGCAACTTGGAAAGTGATAGATAAATGTGGGATTATAAAACATTAGTTAAATTTGTGAAACATGACAGAACAAGGAACCCTGGAAATGGAGTTTTTTGGCTTTGTTAAACTTGTAGTGGACTCTAAAGCATATGCCCTAATTCGTTTCATTAATGTTTGGAGGAACACTTAGGAGGGGGAAGAGGAAGGAAAGAGTTAACTGTAAGTAAAGCAAACTTTTGTTCTTAACAGTAATATTTATGTAGTGCATGATATGCACATGCTGTAAAGTTTTCTTAGTTATTTTCAAGTGTACTGGGGATACTAAAATAAACAAGTGTCACTGTTGTTTCTCCTTGTTCAGTTTTAAGAAATGTAGGCACTAGAATATATAAAAAAAAGTCTGTTCCGAAGAGTATGATACAAGAAAAACTGATATGCTTTTTCTCATTCCTGAATCGGGGAATGCCTGGATTAAGGCTCTTGGCTTTATGTAGTAACAAGTTTTAAGAGAAAGCAAATAAAAAGAACATTAAACATAAAGTTCTCCTCTAGCAAATAAATAAATGTAGAAGCAACTCTGTAGATTCTCGTGTCCCCTTGGAGACAGTCTGACAGAGCAATAAAAACAGAATACTTTTTCTTTTAATGGCTAGGAGATGATGTTTTCTGAAAGCATTCAAGTGTTTCCTCATTCTGGGAGAGCAATAAAGATGAGACAAAACAAGATAGCAGTTAGAAGCACAGGCTGTACCCATGCGTCTTAGCTTGGATAACCTTCCTTTAAGGTTAATTCAAGTTTTTGAGTGTGCCTGTCAGTTTGGGACAACTGCTCATATTAGGAAGGTAAAATTTCAGTATTTGAAGATGTGCATAGTTTTGTGTGTTAATATTAAGTTAATAGGTTTTTGGGATATTTTTTTTAATTTTTTTGTTGTTGGAGGGCTTTCAGTAACACAAAAAGTTTTTTTAAGATGTGGCATAGGCTCAGATGGATGTGACAAGAAACAACTATATGAAAGGTCAACCTGCCAAACAGTATGCACATGTAACGCAAAAGCTGGAACTAGATACTTAACAAAAAAGCTGTTGCAAATAAAAGGTGGGAGTAACATGCAAAAACTGTGCTAAGCTAGACAGAACTTAATTTCATAGGTTGATTGGTACTAGGCTATCAGCCCTAGGGCTTATACAAGCCTAGCCATAACAATTTCCTGGCTATTTCTTCCCACACTATTTACTTCCCTGGACCCCTGTCTAGCAGGGCAACTGACATAATCCCCGGGGTGAATTTCCTTTCTCCCATCCAATCATTAAGGTTCCTTTTGAAGAGGGCCAGAGAGGCACTCTGCTTGACATGTATGGGCAGTCTATTCCAGAGTCTGGGGAGTCTCTGGGTCAGAAACCTATCCCTCCAGCATGTTTTGTTTATTGTGATGACAAGGTTTAGATTCCTGGAGCGTGTGGCTCTGAGTGATTGGGATTTCTTTAAGTGTAGCATGTCCAACAGCTCTGGGTTTGACATGGCCTTGTATGTTAAGCAGAGATTGCCTCTGAGTAGACGATGTGTGACAGAGTATAGCTGGAGTTTTGTAAGGCGGTCAGCATAGGGCATCTGCTTTAGGCCAGTGATTCTTTTAGTGAGGTATTTCTGCAGCCTTTCTAGTTGTTGCAGATGTTTTGAGAGGTACATACCAAACGGGGCGTTGTATTCTATAATGGGTCTAATGAGGGATGAGTACAGTGGGACAATGACCTCCTTTTTTCTGGATGAAAAGCTCTTAATGATGAGGTGTGCCACATAGAAGGATTTCCTGACTGTTGTGGCGATGTGGTTATCTAAGGTGAGACCACTGTCCACCTGTGTCCCCAAGTCTCTTATCACACTTTCGGTGTTTAGTGTACTGCCACCTATATGGTAATTCACAGATACATGTTTTTTCCCAAAGGGGATAACTATACATTTCTTGGCATTGAGCTTGAGCCCATGGCTCTGGCACCAAGCATCTGTTTCTGTAAGGCCCTTTTGTAGAGTATCCACATCATTTGGGGATTCAATAATGGCTCCCAGTTTGCAGTCATTTGCGAACTTTGTTAGCCAGAGTCCCTTAGTGTTGGCCTGTACTTCAGAGAAGTAGATGCCAAACAAGAGCGGTCCCAGGACTGAACCCTGAGGTACTCCACTTGTCACTTGTCTGGAGCTGGATTTGGAGTCGGCTACTTTTACAGTGTGGGTTCTTTCAGTAAGCCAGTTAGCAACTCATTGGGTGACGTAGGGATTAATGCCCAAGTTTAGTAAGTTTATCTATGATTCCAGAGTGGGGGATGGTGTCAAAGGCCTTGGCAAGGTCTAGATAGGCTGTGTGGACCACCTTACCCTTGTCCATGGCTCTGGAGACTGATTCGAAGAAGTCAATCAGGTTCAGGAGACAAGTTCGGCCCTTCACGAACCCAGACTGGGTGGGGTCCAGTGTTTGAAGGTTGCCAATGTCTTTGTTTATAAGTTCCATGATAATACGCTCCATGGCCTTGCAGATGAGGCTTGTCAGACTGATGGGACAGTAGTTTCCGGGATCCAAGGTGGATCCCCCCTTGCGGAGTGGGATAACTATAGCTGTGCGCCACTCAGTGGGCACGAAACCTGAGGTGAGGCTATGATTAAACATGACACTTAGGTGAGGTGCAAGTTCATTTTGTAGTTCATGTAGTACACAGCCCGGGATGTCATCTGGTCCCATGGATGCTGTATTCTTAGCTTTGGAGAGTGCGTTTTTTACCTGTGTGGCCGTTATTACTGGAATTTGGCAATCGTCCGGTATTGAGATGGGCCATTTAGGGGGTGAGAGGGGGGTGAAGTTGGCACTGAATCGATCTGCCAGGATATTGGCAATATCCTTGGGATCAGTATATTTAATGCCATTCTGTTTTAGCTCAGAGCAGATCTGAGCATTGCCATTTAGATTCTTGGCATAGTTATAGAATGCCTTGTGGTTGTCTTTGGAATCTTTGGCAATTTTATTTTCGTAACTAGCTTTGGAGGATTTTATGAGGGATCTCAGTTTCTTACTGAGGCTTGTAAGGGAGTTTTTTGCATCCTGCGATTTTCCTCTTTTCTGCAACAGTTTCTTCCTTTTGTTGTAAAGTTTATTTATGGCAGGGGACCACCAGATTGGCTTCCTTTTTTTGGATGAGAGAACCTTGGTTCTATTTGGGCTGGCACGATTCATGCATGAGTGGATGTGCTCGTACAGTGCCTTAGTGTAGGATTCAGCAGTTGAACTTTCGGTTCCCGTCTGCATGGGTGTCATGAAGTTTGTCACTTCTGACTTGAGTAGTATGAAGTTAGCTTTGGAGAAGTTTTTTATGGAGGTTTCCTTACTGGGGAGTGGGGGTGGGATCTGGATGTTAAGGGTGATTAGCTTATGGTCAGACCTGACTAACGAGGGGGTGACCATAGGTGTGGAGCATCGATTTCCCATGTTGGTAATGACCAGGTCTAGAATATTGGACCCCCTGGTGGGACTAGGGATTAGTTGATCCAGGGCATTAGAATTTATGAATTCCAAGAACCGTTGGGCAAAGGTGTTGGTACAGGAGTAGTTTTCCCATTTAATGGCAGGGTAGTTAAAATCACCCAGTATTAGGGTGTTTGGTTCTATCTTAATATTTTCCAGTATGTTTAGAAAGGTGTAGTGAGAATCTTGGGGTATGGTGGGGGATCTGTAGCAAGTACAATTTGGATTGCAGTCTTACCTAGTGTTAGTTGCACCTGGAGAATTTCAGACGCATTGTGTTGGGCAACTAGCCTGGTGGTGTCAATATCCTTGGTGAATATTGACACTCCTCCACCTTTAGTGTTTCGGTCCTGGTTTGGTGGCCAAAAAGTGTGGTAAGAGTTGTAGCCTGGTTATTGCAGGGGTGCTCTCTGGAGCCTTGAACCAGGTCTCAGTTACTGCACAGATATCGATGTTCTCCATTTTTAGGAGTGCCTCGAGAGAGTGCATTTTGAGGTTTAGACTTCTAGCATTGAGTAGCATTACCTTCAGATTTTGCATGCTTGTACCTGTTACGGTGGTGGTTTTGTCCATTGAACTTTGCCTAAAAAAGGCACTATAGGGGTTGCAAGAGCCTTAGCCAGTAACCTGAATCCCAAGGGCGACAAGTGCAGACCATCTCTGGCAAAGCATCGTGGTCTGTCAATCATGTCGTCTCAGGCAGACAGATACTGGATCCCCTTTGAATGACACCAGAAGCTTAGCCAATTGTTGAAGTCAATCATTTTGTCCTTGTATTGTGGTATCATTCTGGGCGAAGGCAGGGTGCTACTCAGGGCTAGGGTCATACCTGCCTGGGCCACATGATCCAAGAGCTCTTCCATGTCTCTTCATGTAGTCCAGGGAGGTACGTCTCAAGTCATTCACTCCAACATGGACAATGACAGAGTCATATTTGTAATTGTTGTAGAGTGACTTAAGTGCATGTGTTATGTGGCGGATTCACAGGAAGATTTGCATTTAATTGAAAGTTTTGATACGTCTCCAATAACTATTTTAGACCATGCGCCAATAATAACCAAAATAAAAGCGTGGGGTAATGAAATAAAAATAAGACACTGGCGCTTTCCCACCTCTCTGTAGAAAAGGAAGAGGAATATAAATATAACTAGGAAGTGGGATAAAATTAAAGTTTAGCTTAAAAATAGCGTGGAAATAAAAAAAAGAGAGATGATTAAGCATGAAGAGTTATTTAGAGGGACTGACAAATGTTAATGTATTGCAGAATAGGAGGTATCTCATGGAGGAAAAAGAGCACTTGTAGAATGCTAAGCAGAAAATAAAGGATTACCTCAGTAATATGCATGAGTTTAGAAAGATTGCTGTTAAGCAACTTTTTTATAATACTGCCATAGCACAAAAGCTGTTAGCACAACTACTCAGACAACAGAAAGTAGAAAGGGTTGTTGCCAAGCTTAGGGAGCTGATAACAAGAGAGCCTGTAGAGGTACTAGAAATATTTATAAAATTTTATGAAAGCCAGTATAAAGCAGAGAAATGTGGAGATCAAGAAAAGGTACAAATAGAAATGTTTATATAAGAATTGAATATGCAAAGGTTAGAGGTAGGTGAGGCACAATGACTAATAGGACAGGAGGAGATTAGATAAAAGTGGTGATGTATAACCAATCAACAGTAAAATCTCCAGGAGTAGATGGTATACCTGGGGAAGTTTGGAAGCTAGGATGGAAAATCTGATAAAGATCTGGAAGGTTTTGTTTAACAGCATTTTAAGAGAAGTACCAGCTTCATGAAAGAAAGCAGTGGTGGCTATAATACCTAACAAGGGTAAAGACCCATCAGATTCAGCTTCATACAGGCCTGTTTCAATTCTAAACCATGATTATAAAGTGTTATGTCTATAATGTCTAAAAGAATGGCAAAGATTATGCTAAAATTGATACACATGGATCAATATAGTTTTGTGGAAGGGAAGCTAATCTTTGACAACATTGAGACCATGGATTATCAGAGGGATTTCTGAATGTAAGAAAGTACCACTGTTGTTGGTGGGCCTTGATGCAGAGAAAGCATTTGACAGCATAAGCTGTGAGTTTAAGAGCAGGGCAATGGAAGCATTTGCATTCCCAGCTAAAATTATAAGGTTGATTTTGAGGTTATATGAGGGATCAGAGGCAAAAAGTGAAGTAGGTTGGTTCCTCTTTGATCATTTCTGTTTGAGCAGAGTAACTAGGCAGGGATTGTCCTCTTTCGCCTTTATTTACAGTATACTTAGCACCATTAGCAAAGAAAATAAGAGACTCAGAAATTTAAGGATGTAATTGGTATGGTAGTCAAGAAAAACTGGCTCAATTTGCAGAGTATATCATTTTATACCCGATAAAAACAGAAAAGGACATGTCAGTGCTGTGGAACATTTTGAGGCAGTTTCAAGTCTTTTTGGGATACAAAATTAATGAAACTAAAACAAAGGCAATAACTGTAAATTATATACCCAGACCCAAATTGGTTCAGCAAAATCCATATTTATGGGGACATGATAAAAATGAAGTGTTTAAGAGTGTAGATTAAAAAAATGATTCTGGTGTGACAGCTAAGGATATGTGGGAAGAGACTAAACAAAAGATAATACAAAAACTGAGAAATAGGAAGCTCTGTTATATGGATATCAAGATAATAAGCAGTTAACATGTTTTTAGTTCCTTTATGTTTATACACAGGTCAGCCATATTTTTATCAACCAGAGAAGAAGTTGTGGATAGCAATTAATAAAGAACTGAAGGATTTTATCTGGGAGGGGGAGACAACAAGAGTCAAGTGGGATGTGATGATTCTTCCAGCTGAACAAGGTGATTTGGGATTACCCAATTTCAAGGGGTGTTTCAGAGCTACACGGTTAAGGCTCCTGTACGTATCACAAGCAGAAACTTGTAATTCAAAGTGGAAAGTGATGATGAAATGGGTGGGGGGGCTCAAGAAACAAGAGACTGGGATTTTGGATGCAGATCCTTAAGGAGAGTAACAATAACCATGCAGAATATTATATTAATAAAATTTCAGAAAGTATTCTAAGAACTAAGCCAACACAGGAGGAGACAGACAAGAGGCAAGAGGGGGCTGGAATTTATTGGATAAAACTGGTAAAAGAACCAAGGTATCGTAAGTAAATAATTAGAACAGGAAAGGTGATAAAATGGGAAGAGGCCAAGAATTTATTTGGAATGTGGGACAGAGATTGCCTTCTCTGCCTAGGATTAATATCGGAGTATTGGCAAAGAGAAAGAAATAGGGGGATCCTAAGAGAAAGACAAGCACTGGTAGAGGTTTTAATAGAATCTAGAAAAGAAGCTGCTCTTACAAAGGGAATAATTAGGAGAGCATGCAGAATATTGCATGATAACTGTAAGAATCAGAGGAGGTTAGAAAGGAGTGAGAAGAGAGATTGATAAACAATTCACAAAGAAAGACAGGGATATGTATGTCTCCCAAATAAGCAACAAAGTCTAGAAGATTTAGGATCTTTGCTTGGAAGTGTTTACATAGGTGTTTTTGTAACCTGAGTAGACTCCAAATAATTTTTCCTCAGGTAGACTGCAAATGTTGAAGCTGTGATGGGGAAGAAAGAGGTATTTGGGAACATTTTCTGGGAGTGTAATGAGTTGGCAGACTTTAAAGATTCCCTGCAGACTGCTGTGTCAGAGATACTGGGTGTGGAAATGCTTTTGTGAGCTGTGATACAGAATCGTAATTGCCTAGACATAGTAAGGTCTTGCTGAGTCCAGTTATGGTGACTGGGAAGCAATTACTAGAAAATGGAAATCAAAGTCTAAATCAACTTTGCTAGAAGTAGTGAATATAGTAACAGAGATAAAACAACTGGAATTGGGATCTTTAGAAAAGGGTAGGAGGAAATCGTATAGGAAAAATGTGAACTGTGGGAACAATACATGCAGATGAGAAGCAAGGTTTAAAAGAAGGCAGGAGCTGAATGAGCTATGTAATGTTTGACTTTGACTATGACTGGGTAGATTGTAAGTGATGTATAATGTTTGCAACTCCAATTACACCAGTATGGTTTGAGATGTATTATCGAGACATGGCTAAAACCGCATATTAAAGATGAGGAAATACTAGTGATTGTAATGTTATTAGACAAGCTAGGCTAAACAAGCATGGTGGAGGCATTGCCATAATTTTTAAAACTTTCCTCAAAATTGAAAAATGAATCTGTACTCCCCCAGATCTATCAGAAGCAGAAATTCTAACTACCCAATTTGAAGTAAATCCACGTAAAACCATAATAATTATTGCCTCCTACCTACTACCAGGAAATAATCTACCTACCATTGAAAGTCTCTCATCCTGGCCATCCTCTGCTTTCAACCAAGAAACTATAGTGCTAGGTGCTGGACTGGCTATCCTGCTCATCTGACAACGCCTCCAGTTTTATCAGTCTATTTAGCTTCACCCAAACTATAAACTTCCCTGCTAGAATCGATAAACACACTAAGAATGAATCTATTCTAGACTAGATACTAACCAATAAGCCCGACTTTGCCCACCAAGCTGGGTGCCTATCTGATTCTCAGTGATCACTCCCTACCTTTCTACTAAGGAAACGCATTCACTCCCCCTGTGATGTCATTTTTAAACACAAGATGCAACAAAATAATTTTTTTCACTACCATCTTAGATTCCCTACTGCAAAACTGCAACTGGTCATCTCTAAAATTGCTCCACCTAGACGAAGCTGTACAATATTTTAATGATACCTTCCTCAACATCCTTAATAACCTCGCTCCAATAAGAAAAATACGTTCCAAAGCCAAAAACCTACCTTGGATAACCAAAGATGCTAAGTCTCTCATTAAACAGAGGGATAGAGTCTGGACTGCTTATCAGGCCACCAAAACCTCAGAAAACCTCACCTGTTATAAACAATTAAGAAACCTAGCTAAGAAACAAATATAATCAGACAAAAAAATCGTATTTTCTAGCCTTTCAGCAAAAACATATAAATAACCCACAAAATTTTTGGCAAAACATTAGCTACCTTCTCAACCCTGGCAAAACCTCTACCCCCTGCACCATCTACAACAAATAGAACAGAATGCTTATCATCCCAGTTTAACTCTCATCTCATCACAATTGTCACTTCACTTTTAAGCAACAATAAATCTAGCCAACCCCTTACAGTGCCTACCTCCACTAACTCTAACCCCAACTACTTCTCTTTTAAACCCATATAAACCTCTTGTGTAAAAAAAAAAAAAAAAAAAAAAACACTCCTATCAAAACCAAAGCCTACCTGTCTAGTAGCTGACCAGCTCCCTAATGATTTCTTAAAAACTGCTGCAAGCTCCATCGCCTATCCATATCTATCCTAATCAATCAATCCATCGCAGAACAAGATGTCCTTATACTATGGAAAATATCCCATATCATCCCCCTCCACAAAGGAGGCCGATCTAAAGATCTCTCTAACTATCACTGAACATTGCCATTCTCTCACCCCTAGCCAAAATCTTTGAAAAATATATTCGTAAGCAGCTCCTAGACCACCTCACTACAAAATAACCTCTTATCTAGATCACAGCACGGCTTCCATCCAAAACACAGTACATACACAGCCCTCATAAGTTTCACTAACTACATCAACCTCCTCAAAAACAATGGACAACTAGTCTCTACTATATTCCTTGATATGTCCAAAGTTTTTGATACTGTATCCCACCAACTACTACTCAACACTCTAGCCTCCTTCAACCTCAGCTCTACAATTCTGAACTGTTTTTTTAACTACCTTACTAATCGACAACAGGCAACTAAATGGGATAATGAACACTTCACACTCCTCCAAGTCTCTGTTGAGGTTCCTCAGGGTTCCATCCTTGGTCCTCTCCTTTTTATTATATTCACAAATAGTCTAAACACTGCCACTAAATCCGCTTCTATCCTTCAATATGCTGACGACTCTACTTTTATTTGCTCTGCTCTCACACCCCAAGAACTCAAACATAAACTGCAAAAGTCATTTCTAGATATTGAAAATTACCTAAATGAACTTCAACTCATCCTAAACCCAAGCAAAACAAAATTAATAATCTTCTCCAACAGGAAATCCAAAGCAAAACCACTTCCTCTCTCCATCTGCTCCACTAATGGCACTATAATAGAACCAGTTAAACAAACAAAACTACTTGGTGTCACAATAGGCAACAACCTAACATTCAGCAAACCGTTATCACTCACAATTAAGAAAGTTCATATCAAACTTGGTGCTCTATATAGGGCCAAACCTTACCTTATTCAAAATGCCAGACTAGCCACAGTCTGATCCCACCTCCTATCTACTCTCCTCTACTGTTCTCAACCTTTCACTAACTTTCACATGTCTGATTTACATCTGTTTGATTCCTGCTATAATAAAATAGCAAAATTTGCTGCTAATATTCCCAACAGGACCCATCATTGCCTTGCTGTGCAAAAACTACACTGGTTTGAATTTCCCAACCTGTAATTACTCCGTTAGCTCACCACTGCCCACTCCATTATCCACAAACCTGAAAACTGCCCTGCACTCTCCAACCTAGTGGAACTAAATACCAACCCCAGGACTCTTAGATCATCTGGTAATCTTATACTTAAGGTAGCAAAGTCACATAATTCCTTTGTTGACTCTCTCTTCTCTTTCAAAGTAGCCAAACAGTGGAATCTATTACTCCAGAATATCGTAGAAAACACAGATAGTCATAGCTTCAAACAACTCCTAAAGAAATACTTTACTCAGCAATGGCTGTGTTCCTGTAATACTCTTGGTTAGTTTCTCATGCCATCAATCAAATGTTTCTTTTCTGCTGTCTATTCCTTGTCTTACTTCTACCAAATGAAAATGCCACTGTGGTTTATTTTAGTTATGTATCTGATGGGCTTCATATTGCTGTCTGCAGTAAGGCTTAGGAAATGTAATGTTTTCTGTTTTTACATTGCCCTTTTTGTAAATTGTGATTGTTGTCAACTGTTAAGCTTTTTCTTATATTGTTTGCAAATCTTTTTAAAAAATGTTGTAATCTTTTTGTAGAACCAAATGGAAATAAAACAGCTTACGCCTCTTGCTATGTAGTCTTGGAAACCCAGTACCAAATTTCTTCAATAATAAAACCAAGGTACTAAACAATAAAGGTAGCACTCGTAAAATAATCCAAAATTTATTTGTAAAACGTCTCGGTTAGTTTAGCGCTTTCACCTGTATACACAACAGGCTTCATCATATATTTTTATTACACCACTACTTGAAAGATTGTAATATCTAACAATGTTGTGGTTGTTTTTGTTTTTGAATTGAAATGTTCAGCAAAATTTTTATCTGCATACATATACAAAGCAAAAATTTTTTTTACATATATTTTATATATGAACACTTTTCCTAAACTATTCAGATAATTGATTATTATACATAAGCCGATGAATCTAATTTGGTGTATTTTATTGCGATCGCATTTCAGCGATTATATCTTTTAGTAGTAAGTCAAAGCTTTTAATGTATTTTAATGTAGTTTGAGTTAGTATGCCTTTAACTTGTATGTATGGTTTTGGCGCCAAAAAAGTGATTTAAACTTGTTTGAAACAAAGTAACAGTTAGTTCTGATGAAGCCTGTTGTGTATACAGGTGAAAGTGCTAAACTAACCGAGACGTTTTACAAATAAATTTTGGATTATTTTACGAGTGCTACCTTTATTGTTTAGTACCTTGGTTTTATTATTGAAGAAATTTGGTACCGGTTCCCAAGACTACATAGCAAGAGGCGTAAGCTGTTTTATTTCCATTTGGTTCTACAGTAGCTGCGAACGCTGTTTTTAGTTACTATTTGTAATCTTTTTGTACTATTGTTATGGAGCTCTTCTCCCCGGGTCACCACTGAAAATGGGCTACTTGCCCAGCCAGACTGTACCCAGTAATATGTAAAATAAAATAAAAATGTCAATATGGTTTGTTTTCATTTATATAAATGTGTGATTGTTTGTCATATGTGATAATTTAATAAAGATGTTTCTTAAAAAAAAAAAAAAAAAAAACTGAGTAGGGAGGAAGGCATCCAACTCTGTTAGTCTAACTTTCATGGTCTTAAACTGCCAGCCATCTGTACTGAAGTTTATTATCCCCACTCGAGGACAAGTCTGTGGGGATACAAGAAAAGGATCTAACAGACAAAGTGCATGAACTATGCAACTTCAATTCCCAGGTGGTCAAGCAATCTCTAACATGTAAGTGTGATGCTGTAGTAAAAAAACTTAGGGCAGCAGCAGCCACGTGATCAATGTTAAGGAAACTTGATTGGCAGAGGACCCAGCTGTTGGTGTGAAAACAGAATCTTTAATGCCCTTTTAGACAAGGAAAATTCATTTGGACACTGCAGAAAAGGTGCCTGAAAAACCGTAGGAAAAGGGGTAGGCTGTTTAGTTTGTTGAGAAGTTTCTCTGCCATACACTAAATTGCAGCAGAAACTACCCCATGAAAAGCTGTCACTTCTACCAAAGGCAGGAAAAAGGCAAATGCTAAAAAAGAAGAAAGGTCACTTTTACAAAACATGGCAAGATCAGAAAATAAAACCTGGAGCCCCTCAGAACAGAGATCCAGAGGTGGAAGAGTTGTACCTCCTCTCATTTGCATACCCAAGCACACCTTCCCAGCCTATTACATCAAATAACCTCAAACCTCTTGCCAGGTAAAGGTAGGTTAACTTCTAGACCTCTTTGTCAAGCAATGAGAGACAACCACTCAACAACCACTCATGACAAATGGGTAGAAAAACTTTACAACAAAGATACAAATTGCAGTTCATAAAAACATATGCACATGCACTTTCTTAATCACATGCACACAAACACACACACGAGCACACACAGACATGCATACACACCTTGGATATTCTTCCAGTAATTGCACATCAGCGACACTTGGTTGAGCCTCTTTTGAAGAATTACTTATGCAGGGAACTATGCAGAAAGTGTCAAAGGGGGACTAAGGCATGAGTTTGTGTTTAAAACATTTCAAGTTCCCCCCAAAAATTCTGACCCTGGAGACTGTCTAGATCTTTCAGAGCTAAACAAGGTCCAAAAATATCAAAATTGTAAGTATTAACCCTGCAAGGCCTTCTTCCACTACTTTTTCAACAGACACAGACATAGCAATTCAAGAACATGTGTTTCTCAGATTCTAAGGGGGGGGTTCATTGTAACTTCATTTCCTTGCCATTTGGTTTATCTTCTTGCTTCCAGGGTTTTTACAGAGGGGTGGTGCTAGTAATTGCCTTTAGCAGAATTAAGGGAATTTATCTTTGCCCCTGTCCAGGTGACTGGCTAAGCCAAGCCACAACTCTTGAGGATGCTGAAAAAGCTCTCCAATTCACTCTGAATTACTTTCAGAATCTAGCTCTCTCAGTAAAAAGTCCCACTTGATAACCTTGATAGAGGCTGTTTTTTTCTGTGTGCGCTGCTAAATAGAGGGTGGCAGAAGGCCATCTTTCCCCAAAATAATGTACTTTTTCCAACAAACTGCTTCCAATAAGTATCCCAACTGAACCAGATGTCTGTAGGAGAATGTATTAAATTATCACTTAAGACATAAGCAAACGTACATTAACAGAAAAGAAAACAAACCATATTAACAGTTTATTCCATTTATACGTACTACATATCACACAACTTTTCTTTTTTTGTAACTTATCAGTGTAACATTACAAAAATTGCTGAATTGCTGCTTTTCTTTAAACCTCACTCCTCGTGAAGGTTCTATTTTTCCCACAATTTCCATTTGTTTCTATGTAATTTGCTCATTCCCTTGAATAAAAATACCTCTTCCAGTTTTTTATTTGTTTTATAATATTCAGTACTTCAGAGACAGCTGGTTTAGACTTTGATTTCCATTTTCTGGTAGTTGCTTTTTGGTAGCCAACAGAATTAAACTTACTAAGGCCTTTCTGTGTCTAGTCAATTCAGATTCTGTGTCCCCAGCTAAAAAAAAAAAAAATCCTTAATTACAGTCATTTGCTCACCTAGTATTTCTGATAGAGTGAGAGGGTACTCGGTAGGGGAATTTTTAAAATCTACTAACTCATTACAATCCCAAAATGTGTTCCCAGTTACCTTTTTCCTCTGTATCACACCTACAATACATGTCATTTACCTGAGTAAGAATTCTTTGACGTCTGCTTAGGGTATAAAAATAGCTATACAAACACTCCCAAGCAAAATCCTAAACCTTCCATAGACTTTGTTGCATATCTGGCAGCTGTACATATGTCCTCCCATTTATGTCATGTAAATTGCTTTTCCAGTCTCATTTCCCAGTCTTTTCTAACTTCATGTGGTTGATTTTTATAGTTTGTCTTGCAATGTTTTATATACCCTACTAATTATAACTTTTTTAATAGCAGCTTGTGTTGTAGATTCAGCCAAAAGCTCCACCTTGAGCAGGTCTTTAACTTAATATTCCCATGTTTCTTTCTCTTTGCCTATGCTCAGTCCTTGGTTTGGATGGCAATCCCTAACCTATAATCCAAACATCATCTTGGCATCATCTCACTCTATTACCTTTACCTGTTTAGTTATTTGCTCCCAGTACCTTGGTTCCATTGCCAGTTTACTCCACTAAATTCCAGTGCAGGCTTGACTGTTTTCTGAACCCATACTCGTGGTCATCCCTACTGGTAAAAAAAAAACACAATCTCTTATTCTTATGTTGGCTTAGTTTTTATAATGTTTTATGCTACTTTATGAATATAATATTATGTACAGTTGTTATTATTTTTCTTAAGGTTCTGAATCCAAAATCCCACTCTTTCCTTATTTCTTGAACTTCCCCCTGCTTCCTCATCATTTCTTTCCATTTTGAATTATAACCTTCTGCTTGTGTTATGTATATGAGCCTTAACTGTGTCCCCCTGCCTTTCCTGAAGTTTGATTTATGTATAACCTTTTTATCTCATCTCCTCATATTGTAACTATTAGTTGTTGAGCCTCATCTACCTGTAACCTTGGATTAATTAAGTCTTCCACAGTTAATTCCATTTGTGTTCTTTCTTGATGTTTGGCATTTCTCTGCTTTATAGAAATTCGCATAAAATTCACAAAATATCTCTAATATCTCTGCGGGATGTATGGTTATTTTTCTTGTTATAGGTTCCCTAAGTGTGGTGACAACCCTTTCTACTGTCTGTAGCCTAAATCATTGTGCTAAAACTTTTTGTGCTCTGAAGTTATCAAAAAAATTGGTTGCTTAACAGCAATCTTTCTAAACTCATGCATATTATCCAGATATTCTCTTATTTTCCCATTAGCAGTCTGCATTTGCTCCTCTTATTGTTCTGTGAGATTCCCTTTATTCTGCAATACTTTAACCTTTGTCAGCCTAAGTATTTCCTTTTACTTTTTAACCTTATATTTCTGTTTTATGTCTACCACATTTTAAAACTCCATTTGCATTTTATCCCATTCACTAGCTATAACATCGGAATATATTTCTTCTGTCTTAATTACTCTCGAATAATGTCCACTATTGATTTTTAAATCCCTCTCATTTTAACAGATAGGTGGGAAAGTGATGGTATCCCATTTTTTCTTCATAACCTTGCATTTTTATCGTGGGTTTTATATCAGTGCATGATATGAAATAGTTACTGGATGCAAGCTGAGGCTTTCAATTAAATGCACATGTTCCTGTGAAATAATTTCTGTCACGTTCAGCCCAGTGTATTGTACCTTGGGGAATAATATGTAAATTCTGTCAGCATTCCTAGTGCTGAATTCACATCTTCCATACCAACTGTTATCATAAATGTCTTCAAAAATTTACCTTTTGCTATATTTTCCCTTCTAGGTCCCCTCACTATTGCAAATCAAGTTTCTTTTCCTACCTATATTTAATAGTTCCTGCTGAAAGCTGATTATTTCAAAATTTTCTTAAGCTGCATGATAGCAGTTCTTGGTGAAATATAAAAACTTGTCAGGCGTAAATGTCCTCCCTTGCTAGTTGCCTCTTACTATCACATTTCTACCATAATTGTTTTTTTTCCCCTCTTCTATTATTATCATAGCCCATCTTACAGTTAGTATAATTACTCCCTTTTTCTTTTATCCCTGATTTTCTGCTCAATATCCATGCTGAAATCCTTTCCTTGTCAAATTTACATGCTTAATTCTTTCAAAATGTGTGTCTTACAGAATTACTATTTGCACACTGCATTTTTAATATAATCCAGTACCCTTTCCTTTTTGTCTGTACCTGTAATGCAATTTACATTCCAAGATAATATGGATAATGAAGCTATTATGATAAAAAGCTATTGTTCCCATCTGTTATACATGACCATTTTTTGAAAGTGTATTTTCAACTTGTGTTACATACGCATACTAATATTTGGCAGGCTGAACTTTTATAGAATTGCTTCTTTTTATCTCTATTTAAACGTATGTCACATTTTTACAAAACTTTTTGTTATAATGAAATCTACCAAACCAAAAAAAAAATGCATTTTCAAAATTCCCCATCCTGTATTAACGTAGAACAAGCAGACAAAGCTATGCACCTTTAAAAAAAACATTTAAGTTTAACCTTTCATATAGGAACAGTTGCCCCAAATCAATACCTGGACCCAAAGACGTTACCTATCCTAAAATTAAGGTTACCCTTGCTGAAGCACATGTTGCAGCCTGTGTTACCATTTACATTTATTGCTGTCTGTTCTTTTCTTATGTCTGTTCCTCTCCCATATGTGAAGAACAGTATGTATGCTCTCTGAAAACATTACATTTTAACCTTAAGAAAAAGATGGATATAGATTTGTGTGTTTGTAATGAGTTGATATGTTATGCCGGTGTTCTCGCGGGGGGGGGGGGTTGTTTTTTTGTTTGAAGGGTTTCAGGTTTTCATTAAAACAACAAGTCTTGTAAAATGCGACATAGGTACAAATGGAAAGGACAAGAAACAACTGTATAAAAGATTAACCTTCCAGACATTAGTAGATACATGTATTACAAAAGCTGGAACTAGACATCATAAAAACTGTTGTATATAATAGGTGGGAATGATATCTGTTAGCATAATGGTGACACTTTGCATATTATCTTGGAATGTGAATGATCTTACAGGTATAGACAAAAGGAAATGTTAATGAATTATATCAAGATATACAGAGTGTAAATAGGAATGCTACAGAGACGCATTTGGAAAGAACTGAGCATGTTAGTTTGATAAAAAAAGGATTTCAGGATGGATATTCCTCAGTGTATCACTGACAAAGGAAAAGTGGAGTAATTATGCTGATTGCTGGAGGATCTCCAATTGTGGCAGAAAAAGAAAAAATAATGGTAGATTTGTGGTGGTAAGGGGCTACTGGCAAGGGATGAGAATTGCACTAGTGTGCATTTATAATCCACCTAAACTGCTGTTGTGGGGCATAAAAAATTTGGGAGAAATAAATTTTCAGCAGGGAATATTACTTATAGTTGGAGACAGAATTTGATTTGCAACAGTGAGGATGTAGCCAGGAGGCCAAG
Organism: Protopterus annectens; assembly: GCF_019279795.1. Classification (NCBI taxonomy): domain Eukaryota; kingdom Metazoa; phylum Chordata; order Ceratodontiformes; family Protopteridae; genus Protopterus; species Protopterus annectens. The sequence continues at coordinate 330,528,845 of NC_056745.1, read as the reverse complement.
AAGGGAAAATATAACAGGAGAGGATAGCATTCTGAAGAAATATCCAACAATATTTAGTGTGGAAGATGTGAATTCAGTGGTAGGAACTCTGAGAGAATTTAAATAGTATTTCCCAAGGTACAATAACTGGGCTATTCTAGACAGATGTTATATTTCAGAGGAACATGCACATGTATTTAAGAGGTTTGAAACGCATCCAATAACTATATTTCAGATCATGCACCAGTAATAACCAAGATAGACCCTGGTAATTTCCTACCTACCTATTACAGATTGGAATTTAAGGATTGGGTAGTGTAAGTTATGGAAAATAGAAAGTTCTTCAGAAGTTATAGCTATTGAGTGGGATAAAAATAAAAGTGGAATTTAAAAATAAGGTAAAAATAAAAATATATGCTTAACAGGTAACAAGATTTATCAGGAGCGACTGGCAAAGATTACAGTATTACAGAATAAGGGGAATTTCGTAGAACAAGAAGAGCACAAGTGCAGAGTGCTAAAAAGAAAATTAAAGAGTACCTGGATAATGTGCATGAGTTTAGAAAGATTTCTGTTAAGCAACTGATCTGATATTGTCTTCTCCATGTGACTTCAACCTGTGGGTTATTGGATCCAGTGCCAGACAAATTCATAAGACTTCTTCGTCCCACTGGGCATCACCTCCCCAAACACAATCTTCTGCTCCATAGAGGAAACCCCAGATCAAGTTTTGTCACCATTCCAGATAGCAGCTCAGTCATGGCTTCATTTTTGATGTATCCATTTTCTTGCTGTTTTTTGTCCTGTCTGTCCTCCACCCCTTAGAATTGTGTTAAGGTAATCTAGTCTAGTGTTAGTTTAGGCACTTGGGTAGCTTTCAGAGTTGTTTTTGTGGTGTGTTATTAGCAACAGGCTTTTCCTGCCTTAGGGTCTTCATTTTCACTGGCTGTATGATCTGTAGTAATGAAGTTTGAAAAGTGTTTGTTTTCTTCGAGTTGTTTCTTCTAAATGGTATGTCTAGTGTTGGTCTACTGTTGTTTCTGTCATAGGTCTATGTTTCTGTAGTTTTTGGTGTGATAGATCCGAAGGGTTTTAAAAAAAATGTGCTGTTTGTGGACACAAGCACTAAGTACATTTATTGTTTGGGGGCTACCCACCTGGATTTGCCATGTGTTATCTTGGGGAGGGGGTTATTTCCAGGGCAGTCAACGAGAGTAGGGCGAAGTGTGTTTTGAAAGGCCTCCTTCCAGCTGGCACTTCTCCTTCTACTCCGAAGGACAGGTTGGATAATTACCAGCATTACCAGCACTGCACCAAAGACTCCAAGTCTTAGAAAAGGGACTGTAAGAGGTCCGCTTCTGTCTCTGTGTCTGAATCCTCTACTGGCCCACTGGACCCAAAGGTCCCAGGACATTTGGGATCCCTGATTGCCTTGGCAGCAGCATCGGCTTTTGCTGGAGTCTTCTACCCCTCTTCAGGTACGAGTCTCTTCAGCTCAGCTAGAGTGTAAGTGGAAAATGATTATTCACTGTACATCAGGCAGAAGAGAAGCAAATCTAGCAATCAGGGAATGTTGAGAAGCAGGTGTGAGATTCAAGTTGCTGTATCCAGCTGTCTTCAGAATACTTTTTTCCTAGAGAAAGAAGTAATATTTGATGCAGAACAGACTGAGGAGGAAATACAAAAGTTGTCCAGCAAAGGGTGAGCCATCAAGCATAAGGGGGACCCTGCTTCTCATTCTTTGGCTGGTAGGGTTCATAGAGGGACTTTGCCAGTGAAACTTTTTCTAATGTTCCAAAAGAAAATACTTGAGAGACAGAAAAACACAGTTGATTAGAAGAATTGTAAGTACCTTATACTTGAACAGGAGCCTGGAGTTGGGAGAGGGAGATGAATAGGAAGAAGACCAGGAACACTAAAATTAGTGAATAGATGAGAGACTATAGAACATTACTCACCTTTGGGAAATATGGCTTTACAAGAAAAAGTGGCTGAGAATGATTGGATTTTTGTAGACTTTAAAGTTGTTGGGGGACTGACAGATGTATGCCCCAGTTCATATCATTAATGTGTGGAAGGACTAAAGGGGAAAAAAATTGAGGGAGAAGCGGGAAAAAGTAACTGTAAGTAAAACATTTTATTTTTTCTTAAGAGTACTTGTATAACATATTTTATGATACAAATTGCATGCCATATAGTAGAATTTTAGTGACTTTTGTATGTGATAAAGATATTAAAATAAACAAATGTTTTTCTTTCTTCTCTTTTTTTCATTTTAAGAAATGTAAGCACTACAACATAAAAAGAGAAGAAAGGCTGGACAAAAGCACATTTAAGTCAATAGCTTTTAATTTTGGATTGTTGGGATGGGGTTTAAATGTGCACTGATTATAGTGCATATTCTTCTACATTTGCATAGGTGAATGTCTTAATACCCTTGGTTTAATCTAATATACACACACACACATATATGTGTATGCATATATATATATAATTTTTTGTTTTTTGTGAATGCAAATGGGTTTAAAATAAGAGACCGCAATGTGACAAATATGTTTCTTTAAGCAAGTAAATGTTCGGTACTAGTTGAGAAATCTGGAGCTGAGGGCAGCTTTACATTTTGGACGCATGTTTCCATGGAAACAAACTGACTAAAAACGAAGGCAATAAATCTAGAGGTCTGGAAAATTTTAATTTGAAGTTTCTCTCAGACAGGTACAAGGGCAAAAACTGTTCAGTAAAAAATAAAATTTGAAATTATTGGAGGTGAATAAGAGATGACAGCTTTTCTGGTAATTAAATACTTCAGTGCATTTACTATATAACAGTGTATAATTTAGTTCGTTTAAAGATGGCCAGTGCAGTTGCTCTCAAGGCTAAAAGTTAATGTTTTCTGAAAACATACAACTTATTTTTCTCATCTGGGAGAGGAGTAAAGAAAGACAAAAACACAAGAACAGACACCAATTTGTGTAAGTAGAAGCAGAGTCTGTAGCATGCCTCTTAGCATGGATAACTAATTTTAGTTTTGGTTTTGTCTCTGTGTGCATCTGTTGATATAGGTTCATAGGTTAGTACTAAGCTAACTGCCCTTGCGAGCCATTTTAAGCTTAGCCAATTATCCCTTGTGAAACTCAAACCCTGCACCTTGTGTTTGTAAGGCAAACACCTTAACCATTAGGCCACCCTCCCAACCCAATATGGGGCAATTGCTCCTGCCAGCAGGGTTAAACTTCAGTATTTGAAGATGTACATCATTTTGTGTGTTTGTTTTAAGTTAATAGGGTGTGTGTGTGTGTGTGTGTGTGTGTGTGTGTGTGTGTGTGTGTGTGTGTGTGTGTGTGTTTGAGGGTTTTTATTAAAATAAAAAGTCTTAAAATGTGGCATAAGTTCAAATGGAGATGACAAAAAAAATGAATGAAAGATGAACTTGCCAAACATTAGTGGGTACTTGTAACACAAAAGCTGAAAGTAGACATTCAAAAAAGCTGTCATGTAATAGACATGCATGAGAACCTCTTATTATAATATCTACCCTAAACATATTATTTTGAAACATCAGTGGCCTCACAGGGCTAGACAAAAAAAGGAAAGAATATTGATTTATATTAAAAACAACAGAGTGCAAATAGAAAATGCTGCAGGAGATGCACTTGGAAAGAAATGAGCATGTTAATTTGATAAAGAAAGGATTTCAGGAGACCTATTCAGCAGAGTATCAGGGACAAAGGAAAAGGGATGTACTTACACTAATTTTTAGAGGAATTCCATTAGTGAAAAGGAAAAATAGTAATGGTAGCTTTCTGGTAGTAATTTCTGGTAGTAAATGTCTACTGGCATGGGAGGATGGTTAAGTTGACAAGTATTTATATTCCACCTAAGACTACTATTATCGAGCTTAATAAAATTTTGGGAAAAGAAATTCACTTTCAGCAGGCAGGCAATATTACTTACAGCTGGGGACTGAAACTTGATTTGCTACAGTGAGGATGAATCTGGAGGGGGCCTAGCAGAGAAAATATAACAAAATAGTATATTTCTGAAGAAATTTATGAAAATATTTGGTATGGAAGACTTGAATTCAATAGCAGGAACATGCAGACAATTTGCATATGCCCCAAGGTACAATAATGGGCTGGACTAGACAGAAATTATATTTCACAGGAACTTCTGCATTTAATTGAAAGCTTCGACACACATGCACACACACTATTTTAGCTCATGTGCCAATAGAAACCAAGGTGAAAATGCATGGTAATAAAGTCCAAATGAGAAACTTGCATTTTCCCCGCCTGTTAAGAAAAAGAGAGGAATTTAAGGAATGGTTAGTGGAAATTGAGAGTTCTTAAGGAAGATAGAAATTTCTTCAGATGTTAAAGCTATTGAGTGGGATGCAACATAATTGGATTTTAAAAATAAAGTGGAAATAAAAGAAAATGAGGTATTGTTAAGTAACAAGAATTATTTAAAGCGGCTGACAAAGGTTAAAGTTTTGCAGAAAAAGGGGGATCTCACAGAACAAGAAGAGATAAAATTGTAGAGTGCTAATGAGAAAGTAAGGGAGTACCTGGATAATATGCATGAGTTTAGATAGATTGATGATAAGTAACCTTTTTTTTTGATAATGGCTCAAGAGAACAAAAACTTGTAGCCCAACGACTTAGAAAACAGAAAATAGAAAGATTTGTTGCTAAACTTCGGAAGCCGCTAATAAGAAAAATGATCAAATATCCTGTATAGGTATTAGAAAAATTTTGGAAAATTTATGAAAATTTGTATAAAGCTAAAGAATGTGGAAATCCAGAAGAAGCACAAATGGAAGTATTTATGGAAGATATAGCTATGCCAAGGTTATTATAAGATGAGGGTCAACCATTAACAGTTAAGATAGGAAGAGATGAGATAAAAATGGTGATGGATAATCAGTCTACAGGAAAGTCTCCAGGAATAGATGGTATTACTGTGAGGTTTGGAAGCTAGGAATGATGAAAGTGATAAAGAACTGAAAGGTTTTGTTTAACAGTATTTTCAGAGGAGGGGAGGTGCCAACATCCTGGAAGAAAGCTGTGGTTGCTGTAATACCTAAAGATAGTAAAGACCCATCAGATCCAGCTTCATATTAGCCTATTTAAATTTTAAGTCATGACTATAAAGTGTTTGTCTATAATAGCTAAACGAGTAACAGAGGTGTTGCCAACATTGATAGATATGGATCAGTTTGGTTTTGTGGAGGGGCGGCAAACATTTGATAATATTAATAGAACAATGATGATCCAGAGGGTGTGGCTGTTGTTGGTGGGTCTTGATGCAAGAAAAGTGTTCGACAGAGTAATCCGGGATGTTATGAGTAGGGCAATAGAAGCGTCTACATTCCATGATTACAATAGTAATAATTAGGAAGGTATATGAAGGATTATAGGCAAAAATCAAAGTGGGAGGGCTCCTGTCTGATGAGTTGTATCTGAACAACCAGGCAGGGGTGTCCTCTTTCCCCTTTGTTATTTGCGTTGTATTTAAAGTCATTGACAAAGCAAACAAGGAACTCTAAAATTCAAGGATATAACTGGTTTCATGATCAAGAAAAAGTTGTTTTATTTGCAGATGATGAAAAGGACATCTCAGTGCTGTAGAACATTCTGAGACTGTTTCAGTTCTTTCCTGGATATAAAATTAACGAAGGCAAAGACTATACTATGTACCCACACATGAACTGGTTCAGCAATACCCATATTTATGGGGACATGATAAAATTAAGTGTTTGAGTATGGGTTAATATGATTCTGTAATGGCAGCTAAGGCTACGTGCGAAGAAATGAAACAAAAGATAATCCAAATTCTGGGAAACTTGTAGCTCTTGGTTATGGATATGGATAGCAAAGTACAAGCAGTGAAATGTTTTTAATCCTGTTAGTTTTATGTACAGGTCAAGCATATTTTTCTCAACTGGAGAAGTTGTTGAGAGTAATTAATTAAAGAGTTGAATGGTTTTATCTGGGAGGGGAAGAGGGCAAGGGTCAAGTGGGATAAGATGATCTTTCAGTAGAACAAGGTGGTTTAGGATTACCTGATTTGAAGGGAAATTTTAGAGCTACGCAGTTAAGTCTCATGTACAGAACACAATCAGAAAACTATAATTGAAAGTGGAAAGGGGTGATGATGAAGCAGGAAGGAATTCAAGAAATAAGGAGAGATTGGGGTTTTGGATGCAGATCCTTAAGGAAAATAACAGCCATATAGAATATTATCTTTATAAAACAACAGAACGTATTCTAAGAACTAAGCAAACACAACAAGCAAAGGAGATTGCCGATAGGGATAACTGCAGTTAGGGGTAGAGAGAATAGGCAAGAGGGGCTGGAATTTAATGTAGAAAATTGGAAAAGGAACCAAGGTATTGGGAGCAAAGAGCTAGAGAGGGAAAGGTAATACAGTGGGAAGAGGCCAAGAAGACATTTGGACTGCAGGATAGAAACTTGCCTATCAGGGATTGGTATAAGCAAAGAGAAAGTGTAGGAGAATCCTGAATGAAGGACCTGCTCTATTAGAGTTTTTAGTTGAATTTAGAAACAAAATCTGCTGTTAACAATGGATAATTAGTAGGGCATATAAAACATTGCATAGTAACTATAGGAATCAATTAGAGGAGGTTAGAAAAGATTAGGAAGAGAGACTGGATAAGATGTTCACAAGGAAACAATGGAAGGACATTTGTATGGCTCCCAAATACGCAACAAAGTCAAGAAGATTCAGGATTTTTGCTTGGAAGTGTTTGCATATGTATTTTTATATCCCAAGTCAACTCCAAAGAATTTTTCCCTCAAGTAGATGATAAATATTGAAGGTGTGAAGGAGAAGAGAGGCAACTGGGAACATATGTTTGGAGAATGTAATGAGTTGGCAGACTTTAAAGATTCCTTGTGGAGTGCTCTGTCAAAAATACTGGGTGAACATATGGGTGTAACTAAGGAAATAACTTTTCTGGGTTGGGAGGCAGGATCCGAATTGCGTAGACAAAATAAGTTTAATTCTGGTGGCAGTTAAAAAATGAAAATGGAAGTCTAAACCAACCATATTTGAAGTAGTGAAAATTGTAACAGAGATAAAAGAACTGGAAGTGGGATCTTTAGAAAGGGGTAGAAGCAAAAATTTCATAGAAAAAAAGGAAATTGTTGGAACAAAATATACAGAAAAATGTTTGTGGAGGAGTGAAGTTTAAGGGAAGGTAAAATTTAATCACTTTATGTAATGTCGTATTGATTACAATTATACAGAAGAATATACGTAATTTATAATGTTTGCAACTGTATGTTAATGTGGTTACTTTTCTTTTATATAAATAGGTTTGCCTGTGTCACAAGTGATAATTCAATAAATGTTTATACATTTATTTTGGCCATATCAGCATTGGTTCTCCCTGTTCCTAGTAAGGCAGAATGTGTTCTGCTGCCTCAGAATGTGAACCTCTTGAGTAGAATCAGGAGTCATATGTACTCCCAAACCTGAAGACTCTGACAACATGGGAGATTTTGCATATCTTTACTCTTCGTGCACACGTTTTCCAGAAGACTTGCTTTTCATGCTTTGGGAGGCTAGGAAACCCATTTCAAGGCAGTTCCACCTGGCTAAGTTGGAAAGATTCTCCCTTTGGCACCAACAGGAAAGAGCAGGACCTGGCTCATGCATCTGGGTCCATGACAATGGTGACATATACAAGTCAGGGTTACCGCCATGCTTTTTCCCTTTTTGTTATTATTTTGCTGTTTTTTTCTTTTATTTTTTATTGCTGCACAACTATCCATCAGCTGCTTCAAGTGCTTCTCATTTGCTATAGCCTTTCCAAGCTTCCCTGGACTTGCTCTGACCATGTTCTTGGCCAGCTATGAGATCGAGGCATCCTGAGGTATGATCATACTGCTGTGGATGGCATGTTTTTTCCTATTTTGATCACTTTTCCCCATGCATTAACACTCTGAATGTCCCATGAGCATCAGCACTGAACTACCTTTGACTTCTGCAAAGTGCTGATGGTACCAAGGCAAGCTGCTTATCCTCAGGTAGCACTGTTCAATTATTTCCCCACTCTCCACCCTGGAAATCGGACAACACAAATGTAGTTTGAATGCATCACTCCCAGGATAGTTATGTCCGTCCTCCCTGCCTGCACCATCAAGTTCCTGAACTGCTTTTTGAACTCTGGTCACCTGGGACATACCCAAGACTTTATTCCTGTACACCACCAGTGCAGGCATCTTAGTTCCTCTTTGATGGCATGTTTCAGCCATTTCAGCTTTCCTGTCCTCTAACACCTTCCCCATGGACTTCTTGTTACCTCTGAAGCAGTTCCTTAAGGGGATACTGCATTTGAGACCACCAAGTAGAGATGCCTGTACCATGGTACTCGAGCAGTGTTCTAGAGCTCCACCTTTCTTTGGGCCAGCTACTTCCAGTCCACTAAAGTTTTTGACATGAGAAAACAGTTGATGATTTGCAGTAACATCTGGCAGCAGAATTTCAGAATTGCAAGCTTTAATGTGCAAGAAGCGCTTCCTGATTTTCCATAAAGACAAGGTCACTACGTTGACCTTCCTTCCTAAAGTTGTAACAAAACTATCCTTGAATCAAACTGATGTTCATCGTGCATACAGCTGCAGTCATAACAGATGGGTTCTCCTGCCGTCAGGCGGGTCCTCGGTCGCCCGAATTCCAAAGTCTAGGTCCGACGTCGGTTGTCATCACTTCTTCCCTGACGTCAGTGCGACAGGGGTATAAAAGAACCAGCCGATGCCATATTCTCCAGTCTTTCTTGCCGCGCGGTGCCCGAAGCAGAAGCAGTTCGCAAGTGCCGGTCGGCCAGCTCCTGAGATTACGAAAAATTTGGAAACCGAAGTCTTCTTAAAATCTAAGTACCCCGTTGGGGAAACTTTTCTTGCCTCAGACCGATGTCAGACAAAGTTAATAATTGTATTTCTTGTGGGAAGCAAATACCGCATAAGGATTTCCATTCCCTCTGTATACCTTGTTTAGGCCCAGACCACGACGTCTCGGTCTGTCACTTTTGTGCTACATTCAATAAACGCACTATAAAGCGTCGGGCGGAGTTCGCCCAGCATTTTTTTGGGAAAGCAATTAACTATACCATGTCATTGGATACTCCGACTCCGGTTTTGTCTAAAAAACGCAAAGACAAGGACCAGCACTCGAGGTCCGCGGCCTCTACCGACACCACGCCAAAGCCGACTCCACGTGGTCCAGTTCTCAGTGAGGTGCCTACGCAGCCCCTGATTACTGACGACACATCTTTGGTGGTGTCTCCTGTACCCGAGGTCACAGGCTCCTCGGCCCACACCCCGACTACAGATACAGAAGCCACTCTTGGCGTTGAAACACAGAATGTGGACAGGTCCACTTCTACTCAAGGTGTCTTCAGACCTTCCTCTTCCTTCTCCATCAAGGCTTTCACCAAGTCTAAAGCAACCATGCACCCTAAGAGACCAGCTACACAGGGCCCATCTCCAGGCCCCATGCCTAAGAAACAGATGCTTAAAATGGCTGAGGATTTAATTACTCTAATCAGAGGTTCTCAGCCACCTCCGGATAAAAGGCCCAGAGCGGAGGAAGATTCCCCCTCCTCTGATCAGGGCTCCATTATTTCAGAACACTCTGATGATCAGGAACAGTCTTACTCCCCTTTTGAAGACTCTGATGCAGAGGAGTCTATTCCTTCTGTATCCCCCCCTGAGGATTACTCATTTGGGGAAACTTTGCATACCTTAAGGGAACACTTCCGCTGGGAAGGCCAGGATTATTCAGATTCCAAGAAAAGGCTCAGGGAATTTCTTTTATTACCCCAGCACAGGCCTCTGGCAATACCTCCTGTCTTGGACATCCTAGATGATGTTTACTCGGAGGCCTGCCTTAACCCAGACTCTCTACCTCCAGCTCCAGTTAAGCCTGACAGGTACTACAGGGTTCCTGACTCACACCAATTTCTTTACAAAAGCCATGCTGCTGACCTAGAAACCATCTCACAGGGGCCCAAGGGAGTTGAGGCTTCCATTGCCAAAAATCCATTGCCTTCCGAGAGAGATTCCAGATCCTTAGAAAGGTGGGGAAAAAAGGTATATACCTCGGCTACCTTAACCATGAGGGCCTTAAACTGTCAGTTTCATATGCTAAAATACCAACAGTTTCTGTTATCTCAATTGAAAAGTAAAATGTCACAACCTGAACAACCAGACTTGAAGGAGTTGCAGGATTTGATGCATAGTGCAGAACAAGTGGGTAAACATACCTTACAATGTGGTTTTGATGCTCTAGAGGCCTCATGTAGAGCTGCTGTTACAGGCTCAGTCATACGTAGGCATGCCTGGCTCAAGGAACAAGCCTTGCCTGATCATGTCAAAGCTAAATTACTAGACGCCCCTCTTCAAAAGGATGTACTATTTGGGGCAAATGCTGAGGAAGTATTACGGAAAATGGAGGAAAAAGCTAAATCAATGCAAACTGTGAAAGAATTTCTGCAGGTTCAACCCCCATGTTTTAGTAGAAATCCAAAAACTGGTCCTTTCCTGCCACAGACAGACCCCAAAGAGGCAGATACAGGCGCCCGAGGGGCAGAGGACAATCACAAGGATCGTACAGAGACAGACAATGGCAAGCTCCTACACAGAGGTGGTGAGGACAACTCACAATCTTTCAGAAAGCAAACCCAATGACTTTCCCCTTTGCAGGCCAACCAGGTCTCAAATGGCAGCCCCCTTAGGAGGAAAGCTGGCACTATTCTCAAAAAATTGGCATGTTGTCACAAAGGACAAATGGATCCTGGACATTATAAACAGAGGCTACAAATTCCATTTTCATACCCTTCCAAAAATGAGAGGCATGCCAAAACTGCCACACAATCAAAGGGCAGAGGCACAAAAGCAAATTTCAGATCTTATAAACATGGAAGCTATTCAAGAGGTACCTACACACGAACAAGGTCAAGGGTTTTATTCCAGGCTATTTCTGGTGCCAAGGAAGGGAAAAGATTGGAGACCTATTTTGGATCTTTCCATCCTAAACACATTCCTACTCATACCAAAATTCAAGATGCTCACTCTACAGCAACTTCTTCCCATGCTGGGCAAGGAGTCTTGGCTGGTAACATTGGACCTCAAGGAGGCATACCTGCATGTCCCAATCAGACAAAATTGCAGAAGATACCTCAGATTTCTTGCAGGTTCAACCCATTATCAATTCTCTGCATTGCCCTTTGGCTTATCTACTGCGCCCAGAGTATTCACGAAATGCCTGGCATCAGTAATTGCCTACTGCAGACTTCAAGGGATACAAATATACCCTTATTTGGACGCCTGCCTGATCCAAGCGGACAGCAAGCACACTCTTCTAAAACATCTGGCTTATGTAATAATGTTATTAAACTCTCTGGGATACACAGTCAACAAAGAGAAATCAAGGTTAATACCCTCTCGGAATATAATTTTCCTGGGTGCCAATTTGGACACAAACACCCAGATGGGCCTACCTCACGCCAGAGAAGCAGGGGCAACTAATTCAATATTTCAGAACACTGGCAAATTGCACCAGGCTGACTGCAAGGAAAATCCTGCAGGCTCTGGGATTCATGGCATCTTGCATCTTACTAATCCCATGTGCAAAGCTGCATATGAGAAAACTACAATGGTACCTAAAAAACATATGGTCTCAACACAGCCACAGTTTGGAAACAATAATACCACTAATTCCATGTCTGCAAAAGGAATTTCTGTGGTGGGCTCAAGCATGTCAAACAAACGCAGGTGTTCCATTCAGCAAGCCTCAAGCAAATCAAGTCATCACAACAGATGCCTCGGACTACGCCTGGAGGGCGCACATGACAGAGACCGGTGCATTCAGGGCAAATGGTCCCAAAAAGAAAAGCACCTTCACATCAATCAAAAAGAAATGCTAGCAGTAATAAATGCTATTATAGCTTTCAAGGACCTTCTACAACCAGGTCAACTATTGATAAGAACGGACAACACCACAGTTATGTGGTACATAAACAAGCAGGGAGGAACACATTCTTATCCCCTATGCAGACTGGCCATGTCACTTTGGAACATGGCCATGGACTTACAAATGGAACTACAAGCACAGTACTTGCCAGGCAAGGAAAACATGCTGGCAGACAACCTAAGCAGGAATATGACAGATCCACACGAATGGAAGTTACATCCAAAAGTTTTTACAGAAATAATCCAAGAATGGGGAAGGCCAGGCATAGATCTCTTTGCCTCCCACAAAAATCATCAATTGACAAAATTCTGCTCGAGGATCTTCCATCCAAAGGCCTGGAGAGTGGACGCTCTCACTTTCAGTTGGACATCAATGACAGTTTATGCCTTCCCGCCTCTTCCTCTGCTGCCCAAAGTCCTATTGAAGACCAGAGCAGACAGACCAAAGATGATCCTCATTGATCCGGACTGGCCAAGGCAACACTGGTACCCACTCCTGAGGAGCCTGACGCATTCCCCTCCATGGACCCTGCCTCTAATGCCTCTTCTTCTGACTCAGCACAGCTTCAAAACTTTTCACAGTCAGCTAAAAACACTCAATCTAGCCGCATGGAAGATTCCTTAGCATCACAGCAGGCCCTACTCTCCAAGGAGGTGCAGGATGTCATTTTGGAGGCCAGAAGGCCATCAACTAGAAAAGCTTACTCCGCAAAATGGAAATGTTTTTGTGTCTGGAATGAGAAAAAGGGCCAGAACCCTGGAAAACTGAATTTACCTCAAATACTACAATACTTGGCTGAACTGCTAAGCAGTGGACTTTCGTTCTCCTCCATCAAAATCCATGCCTCAGCCATTTCTGCAGAATACAACACTGATCCTCCTTTATTCTCTCACCCTCTTTTAAGACAGTTCCTCAGAGGGGCTAAGAATTTAAGACCTCCAAGGAAACAACCAATACCTGCTTGGGATCTTAATTTCATTCTGGAAAAACTGACTTTGCCTCCTTTTGAGCCAGCTCCCTCATCAGATTTGCAATATTTGTCCTGGAAAACCGCTTTCCTTCTGGCTATCACTTCAGCTCGTAGAGTTTCAGAACTACAGGCTCTCATGGCTGCCCAGCCTTTTATCATCTTCCATCAGGACAGAGTTTCCTTACGAACCAACCCGTCCTTTATGCCTAAAGTGGTATCCAGGGTAGCTTTAAATCAGGCCATACATTTACCTACTTTTTATCCCAATCCTCAAAACAAAGGGGAGAGATTACTACATTCCTTGGACATCCACAGGCAACTACGTTATTATTTGGACAGAACAAAGCCTTTCAGAAAATCAGAACAGCTCTTTGTGGCCTATGCGGTAGGAGCTCAAGGAAAGCCAATTTCCAAACAGACAATCTCAAAATGGATAGCCCACTGCATACGCTTTTGCTATTCCTTTCATGGCAAAACTGTACCTACAGGCATTAGAACTCATTCCACCAGGGCCACAGCCACCTCTGCAGCCTTCCTCAGAGGAGTTCCTACCAAGGATATTTTGGAAGCAGCCACTTGGAGTTCTGTGCATACCTTCTCCAAACACTACAACCTACCATTATACTCGAGCAGGCTTTGCCACTGCAGTCTTGCAGGGCATTTTGGCTCCTCCTAGTTCCACCTAGTGCCTACCACCCCTTTCTTAGCTTTGGGATTCTACCCATCTGTTATGACTGCAGCTGTATGCACGATGAACATAGTACAGTTTTGTACCTACCATAAATGTAGATGTTCGAGTGCTAATACAGCTGCAGTCCAGGTTTCCCTCCCTCCTTCCCCTCTAGGGGTATTCTTTTATGGTGTATTTGCTTGCAACTACTGTTTTTTGATTATATTGCATTGCATTACTACATAATTTTATGTATTGCCTTCCTTCTGGGGGCACCTGACATCTGGGGCAAGAAAAACTGAAGAAAATGGCGTCGGCTGGTTCTTTTATTCCCCTGTCGCACTGACGTCAGGGAAGAAGCGACGACAACCGACGCCGGACCTAGACTTTGGAATTCGGCCGACCGAGGACCCGCCTGACGGCAGGAGAACCCATCTGTTATGACTGCAGCTGTATTAGCACTCGAACATCTACATTTATGGTAGGTACAAAACTGTACTTTCAGTTGCCTGCATTTTTCTTGCTCCCCAAAGCAAGGGGCAGTGGTCTTTAAACTGTGGTTGTACATATGCAGTTGATATATAATTAGAGCAGAACCAGAGAAATAAGATCTGAGCAGCTGTTCATTTCCTTTTGAAAGGGAAGGAAGAGAAACTTGTTTCTGAGCATACTATCAAAATACCTGTTCCACTTGGTTGGGGCTTGCCACAGCTATTTTGCAGGGCTCCTTCAGACCACGCTTGCTTAGGGTAAGCCCTCAGCTGGCCATAAGCTTTGTAAATCTTTCCAAGGTTCATTACTGCAACAGTGAAACCTGATGAACATAGTACAACTGTGTAGGAATGTAACATAATTGTAGATGTTTGAGAACATGTGCTGCTGCAGTAACAATTCCCAATCTTCTCCCCTTTGTTGTCTTTCTTGTGGAGTTATACTGTCTGTGGGTGGGTACTTCAGAATTTCATGTACTTAATTTCTTTCTGTAGTACCATAACCAGATGCTTACCTGTCCCAGGATTGAACTGTGTACTGGAGAGGCAGCTTGCAGATTTTCTGGTTGGGATTTCCCCTTGGGATCCTTATCACTAGGCCATTCAGTACTATAGTTCCAGACCTCTCCTTTTATAAGATTTGGGGGAGAGACAGGAAAGAAAGAAATAAAGTTGACATGAGTAGACATCCCTGGGATGCAGTCAGGATTTTTTTTATCCTTGTGTGTTACAGGTAGGGATATGATCCATTACAGGTTTTGTGCCACTTGTATTGTTGTGAGCTGGCATGAGCTGAAGGGGTAAGTTTACTGAACTCTGAAAATTTGCTAAATTTGTAGACCTTTAGCAGCTGAAGTCCCAAGTGTTATTACTGTAGAAGTGAATATTCTTGAACATCTGCAGTCATAGTAAGTTCCTACACAACTGTCCTTTCCCATCGTTAACTTTTTGTAGCACTTGCAAGAAATTGGCATTTTCAGGCCAGCAGTTGTCTTGTGACAGAGTGGGAAGGAGGACTGTATTTCACTGTGGTGTGTAGATAGATATTCTTATAACTGGGAGTATGGCCATCTGCTTTATGGTCCATGAATGTTATTGAACATGTGGTATGGACCTTAGTAGCTGCTATTGTGACAATTTTATTAGTGTTCAGAAAATGGCTGGTAACATATTTCCTCAGGTTTTTGAAATGTGCCTTTTATAAGGAACAGTTGATGATGTCCATTACCTGTGTTGATTTTCTGAACAACTGTGTATTCCAGAGGTCTGCTGAAACAGGATAATATTATTTGTAACATCTGTTTTGGAGCTGTTGTTTCTTTCCTCTTTAGTAGGTACTAGTGATACAATTGTGTACAATATTTGTAGATTGCATTTGCTGCAGAATGTTGTGTGCTGCCTCTTTAGGGGGTGCTTAAGCAGAAAACATTAAAGAAAGTGTGAAGCAAATTCTTCAAGAAAATTTGGAGATTTAAGTTGTGCAGAATTGGTCAAGCTCTTTACTGACTTTACAGCTCAAGTTTGATTAGGTGATTCCCCTAGGATTGTTTATTACGTAAATGCCTAACTTTTATCAGGCTTGAGTGTACAGCTTTTTTTAGAAAATATCACCACATTTTGTATTTTTGACTTAATTTTTCTGATGCAGTACTTTTTTTCTATGTGTTCTCTTCCTCCTCCAGAGCTGCATCCAAAATTATAGAAACATCCGGTGTTCATTTCCAGGTGAGGCAACAATTTTTGTTGGTGTGTTTTCTTGTGTCACTTAAAATGGAGATTTTATTGCCTTGTCACACAGTGAGCTGCTATACACAGCAGAAACTGAAATATGGTGTTGTTTAAAATTATTTTTAACTGCTTTTTGATAGATTATAGTGCATTGTTCTATCATGTTAATTGCTGGGTGTGGTAGCAGGGTTCAGAATGTGCCAAAATAAAAATTAGGTTGGTAAGTTCATCCAAATTTGTGTTTTGTAATCATTCATTTCATTCCTCAATAACCTGGTTAATCCATTTCAAGGTTGTGGGGAGCTGGAGCCTGTGCCAGCACTCATTTGAACACAGAGCAGAAGAATTCATCCTGACCTGGGAGCCAGACTGTCTCAGGACATGTGTGGGTACACACACACACACCCACACCCACCGATCCCACCCACCCACAGACACACACGCATACACTTACAGTCTGAAGGTTCACTATTTCACCTTTGACACATCTGTAAGTTTTGGGAAGCAAACCAGGGCACCTGGTGATAACCTATATGGACACAGGGAGGATGTGAAGACTTTGCATGGTAGTCATCCCAGATGAGAACTGAACTGGAGAACTTAACACTGTTGTGAGAACAACACTAAGCTGTTCCCATTAAAATAATATACTGTGGGTTGTTTAGGTAACACCAATCATCACCGTTTTGTAATTGAGGCCTTTATTGAAATGTCATATATGGTCACTGTGTTAGGATTCCCTGCAAAAGCTGCAGTTTGTGGTGGAAAGTAGGGGCTCCTGCCCTTTCGCTTAGTATGGAAAGCACACTAACGGATCTTCCACAAACAAGTGCACATTGGCATCATCACATGTTGGGTCTGGGATAGGACTGTGATTAGATTGCCTAAGAATGATGGCTTGCCTCAAATTAGCTGTTATCATAACTGGAGTTGTGACTGTGCGGACAGTCTGAGGAGTGAATGAGTCAGAAGGATCAATGAAGGACTTGACTCTTTCTGCTGATTTTGTTTGGTTTAGTCAAGAGTTGCATTTAAAACTGAGCAAGTGTATTACACAGAAAGCTCTCCATTCTTATATTGTGGCATGACCAGCGTTACGTGGTTTCTCTCCAGAATATTGATCATTTTGAAGTTATGCAATTTCTTCTTGTTTTCCTAGGTACTGCTTCAAAAAAAGTAAGAGTCAAATTTGACTTGGCCTTTTTCTGCCATTTTATGATATGATGAATGTTGTTAAAATTGATTGCTTTTATATGAAATTTAAAACTTATATAGCTTTAAGAGGATATTGGGAGGCATTTAGGAGGATCTTAGGTGGAGGCATTTAAAAAGGAAACAGCAGAACATTCATTTATAGTCACACACACACACACACACACACACACACACACACACACACACACACACACACACACACACACACACACACACACACATTTTGCAAAGCACTTGCTTCCATAAGCAAAGTGTTCACAGTCAGACATTGAGGTTAAATGTTCTCCATCTCTGACAGTCTGCAACTGTTAATATTTCATTAATAAAAACATTACAGGTTATTATGTCTTGCTTTGGGGAGTGTCGTTTTGCTCCTAAGTCTTGTCATGTGCCTTTTCATCACATGGGGGGGGGGTCTGATCTTTCCAACTTTTTCCCCTAGCTTGATCCCATTGCAATTTTCTTTAATTAGGGCCTCCACAGTGACTATCAAGCTTCTCCCCTAAATACCCAGTGGAACTTATTCAGTCCTTCCAGAGATGAGTATCTGGGGAGTTAATTCCCCTCGAAAGCAGGAGTCTGATGCAGAGAGTGATGCTGTCATCCAGTAGGAAGATTGGAATTTCTTTTTCTTTTTTTGCTTGTACTCCATATCAGTTTGAGTGCTACACCACTGTAGCGGCTGCCAGGAGGCTGATGACTACTATCCCTTGCTGAATTGCCTGGCACAGTGGAACACTATTTGCAGTGTGTGTGTTCCATGCTCCTTGCTGTAGGCAGTACACCTGTAGGTGTTGCCAATGTAGAAAGCTGAGCCACCACCCTCTCTCCAGGATGTGCAGGCTAGTGTTAGCAGCTTACCCCCCATCCTCCCCTTATCTGGTTCCAACAGTGCCCTTCTTGTTTTTCAAACAATGGTCTTCTTGGAGGTAGTCAGGGTTTTTATCCTTGTGCCCTACAGGACAGGCTATGATCACCACAGGTTTTGTGCCACTTTTTTTGATGTGAGCTTGCAAAAGCTTCCTCTTACAACCAGAGATGTTAGGCACCATAGATAGCAGGCATGAGCTCCCCCATTAAATCCAGAGATGACAGACACCATCTTCATAGGTTCATAGATTAGTACTAGGCTAACTACCCTTGCGAGCTATTATAAGCCTAGCCAATTATCCCTTGTGAGACTCGAACCCTGCACCTTGTGTTTGTAAGGCAAACACCTTAACCATTTCTTATTGTCATCAAAAACTGGTGTTGAATTTTTGTTTTGCTTCTTTTCTTTTTACCAGCCCCCCCCCCCCCCTGCCCACTGCAGCTGGACCATCAACTGCCACCAGGTCCTCTCATCATTCACCAAGTATACCATATCCACCATAGTTCTCCCAGGCTCAACCTGACACACATGGGGATGGGGTCATTACAACTATGTAATAAATTGCAATGAAACAAATGTTTCCAGACTCTCTTCATCTAATAACAGAGAGAGAAACATTAGACTGACTCACAAAGTAAAATCACAGTATAAAAATAACAATCACAATAAATGAATATTTACACAAAGAAATAAAAATATTAGCAGTGGAAAGATAACAGGTGTTGAAAATGAACATTGGGTACCAAAGTATCATACATCTTGTATACAATATTGTAAATATTTTGAGAAACTGTAGATAAACCATAAAATATTTAACAAAAGTCAAATGGCATTTCAGTATTAAAACAAGTGCATCAGTAGAACACCAGCCTTCCAAGGAATGGAAGAGGATTCTCTTGCTGGATCACTTCCCTTGGACAGCCTATTGCTAACCACTCATTGCACTTTCCATTTACAGACTGTAAAACTCTTTGTGTGTGTGTGTGTGTGTGGGGGTGTTATTGGCAACAGAAATACCCCTGTGTGTATGGGGGGTATTGGCAACAGAGATATCCCCGTGTTGGGGGGTGTTATTGGCAACAGAAATACCCCTGATGGCCATCTTGGTTATGGTTCCTGTGATCAGCCCCTCAAACATGGATTCCATAGGGGATTGATTGATGATGATGAACCTGATTGTTGACAGACAGCTGACAACAAATATAGTATTAAAGCAAATTAAAATAGACAAAAACCTAATTAGTAATAATTAAAATATCCCAGTAGTAACAGATCATTGATCAAGTAATTAAACATAGTTGCTATTAAGCTGTTTAGGAAATAAAGTGTTAAGCTTTAAAATTAAAAGACTACCCTTTCAGAGTAATAGTTCTTGATATGATAGCTATCTGTAGCAGGCTATTATAAGGCACTAGCTTTTAATCCAGATGGAGTCACCACATTGGTTTAAAAATTAGCTGCCACTATACTTAATAGTTTTTTCACATTTGTGTCCTTGAAGTCTCTTCTTAAACTGATACTTCATCTGCCCCATTTAAAACAATTTACATGGAAACAGAACATAAACCAGCTCAAATGACCCACAAGAAAATGTTTTCCAATAGCAAACAATTTCCCATTAACATTACCCAGAATTTCTTATGACACAAGAACATGCCAAGTAACAACTACAGGGGAAAGTCATCCTGCTTCTCAGAATAACTGACATCACTCATCGAAAGAAAAAAAAGTCCTTCTTTTCTGATGTTGCATTATTCTTAATATGAAGGATTCACTGCCAAAGAATGTTCCGGCATTCAGCCAGTATACAAAAGACTTTAACCACTGCAAGATACATGGAATGTTGCATGTAGGCCAGCAGCTGGCGTAGGCCATAAAAGTGATGTCCGCACATGTCATCCTCAGAACTTCTCTGCTACCAGTCCAAATGCCATCTGCGATTGTCGGTCTGCTAGCCCGAGTTGTTTGATACAAGAGTTTCAAAGAAGTTCCCTTTGGGGTTTTCTTTTATATTTCATTACTGCTTTTTTGCTGTGAGGTTACATGTCATCCAAAAAGGGCAAATGCCAGTGTGGAAGACAAATTTCACATAGACCGTCATGATCACTGTTTCTTCTACTTGGCACCCAACCACAACCATAAGTCTTGCCCTATCCATAAAGCTTTTGTTCCTAAGACCCTATGTAGCCGCCTTTCCTCTGTAAATATTTATCTTGAGAATCAATGACTGAAAAAGTTAGTGCACAATGTTATGGAGGGTACATCAGGGTCTTCTTCTGATCCTGGTGTGAAGAAGGCTAAGAAAGTTGGACCTGAAGCTTCAGCTGCTCCTCTCCTTGAAGATGTCTAGCTTGAGGCGAATGAAGGCCCGGAGACCCATCCGGATTTTGGCTCGGATCCTAAGGTGGGTACCACTTCGGAGGCCACAAGGGATCCTGCCACTGGCACATCCTCGGAGGCTTTCATACGTCCACTTCGGACAAACAGGGGAAACCGAGGCTCATCTTTGCAGAAGGTGTTGGAGGTATTCTGCAAATTTTAGTAAGGGAGGACGTACCGACAAACATTATTGAATAGAGGCCTTATGTCTGATCCCTCCAACTTTCACAGGGCTGATGTTCCTCTTAAACAGAAGCAGAAAACCAAACATGTTTCTGCTCCACAGGGCACACCTGCTGATTGGCAGACTTTTACACAAGGCTTCTTAATGCCTTTGTGACTCTTAAACCTCCCTCAGGCATTTCCCTTCCTAGCCCTCTAACTCCTTCACCACAGAAAAGGATCAGAGTGCAGGGTTCTTGTGAAGAGGAAGATTCCTCAGAGGATGAATCCTTGGCCTACTATGCCCAGATTACCTCCCCCTTGGAGTATGCCTCCCATGAGAAAGAGTCCAGTGGCTCACAGTTTCCTGATGTAGGTATCACCTTTGGGGAGACTGTTGCCAGGATAAGGGAGTATTTTAAGTGGGACTACTCTCAGGTTTTTGAGATGCAGAAAAGGTACTATGACTTGCTTCAAAGGGATTCCCTCCTCCTCCTGCTGTGCCTCTGATTGTACCAGCTTTTCTTGATGCCTTTTCTTCTGCATTGAAAACTCTGGACTGTCAACCCCCTTCCCCTAAAAGGCCAGATAGGCTCTATAAAGTTGCAGAGGACTGTACATTTATTTACAAATGTCCATCAGCAGATCCAGCGACTGTTTCTGTGGCTGCTGATAAACCTTCTAGATAATTGCCATCCACTTCTCTTCTCCCTTCAGATAGAGAGTAAAACCATGAAAAAATTGGGAAAAGGGTTTACATCTCGGCCACCCTAGCTTTCCATATGACCAAGTATGCTTTGGCTCTCCTTTCACAGGCTACTTGGCTTCTTTCTGAACTTCCTGCATTGGAAGTCAAGTCACAGCTTTCATCACTTCTGGGGACTAGTTGCCATGCCACTCCATTAAATGCAGCTATGGTGCAGCTGAAGCATCTGCTAGAGCAGCTGCATCTCGCTCTGTTTTGCAGAGATTCTCCTGGTTTAGGCTTCAACCACTTCCAGATGACTTTAAGGCTAAATTCCTGGAATCTCCCTTAGATAATAAGGCCTTGTTTGAGGCTTCCGCAGCTTACTTGTTCAAGTCCTTGCAGGAGAAAGGTGAATAATTACAGGACCTAAAACACATCTTTGTATCTCCAGTCCCTAAAATACAAAGAAATTATCCAGCTTAGAAAACAATCTCTTACTCCTCCTTCCAGAAGTAAGAGAGGTGTTAGGAAACCTACTCTTCCAAACCCTCTCAGCCTGCTCCTGCTCAAAAATGGCCTTTTCCAGACAAGACGGTTAGTTTTTGATTTTCAGCCTTTTCTCAGCCACTTTCCTCTCTCCCTGCATCTTTTCCTGTCCCTTCCATTCTTGGAGCAAATCATTCAAGATTCATGGGTCCTTTCCATTATCCACAGAAGGTATTTCATGGTGTGGGAAACTCTTCGGTCTGTCATGGGTGTTTCTCAACCACCTTGAGGGCAACTACAATTTTTTTCCCAGAGGTGCTCCAGGTTTTGAAATCCCAGGGAACTATTCAAGAAGTTCTGCTGCACCAAAGAGGAAGAGGTTTCTACTCCAGCATGTTTCCAGTTCCCAGAAAAGATGGCCCTTGGAGACCCATTCTGGATCTTTCACACCTCAACACATTCATGAAGGTCCCAACCTTCTGTATGCTTTCTGTGCCTACCTTGTTTCCCCTCATTCTTCCACATGTTTTCATGGTCTCCCTGGATGTCAAGGATGCGTACCTTCACATTCCCATTCAAACCCCTTTTCGGGAAATAGTTGCATTTTTCTGGTGCTTCATCACATTTTCAGCTCGGTGCTTTGCCCTTTGATCTCTGTACGGCACCGAGGGTGTTTACAAAATGTGAAAAAAACACTGGAAAGTAAACAAAATCGAGCCACCAAGGCAGTAAAGTTGTAGCAAACAGTTTTAATACAGCACCAAAAGACTGAGCACTTTCGGCATAAAATTCAAATGGCTTTTTCAGAGTCGAAACCAAATAAGCTAAACAGTAGTTATATACTCAAGGTAATAATCAATCATTCAGTTAATTACATCACGAACAAAGAATAGTCCTAAACTTAGCTACATTTCTTTTACTATTGAGAACGTTTCAAATATTAAAAAACACTGTAATGTGTATATTGTTGGTTAAAAAAACATTTTAAATGCACAAAGAATAAGAACAGAAATATTAATGATAGCAGCAAAATTGTAAAAAAGAAAAAAATTAAATTATAAACAACTCATATTTCTGTAGCCCTCTGTTTCAAAAAGGGGGCTATTGAAACAAAGTTATTCAACCCAGGTTTGCAGCAAGCATTCAAGCTAAACTGCCACTCAGCCTCCCTAACTTCCAACTGAAGTTTAACATCACCCCCCTAACATCACCACAGACCCTGTCAATAACAAAAAATACAAAACTTTTGAAATTTAGACATTCCAAGGTATGAATATATAGGGCATTGTGGGTGTTTTTATTTTTGATATCCCTCAAATGCTGTACAATATGGTCCCGAAGTATCCTGATGAGCTTTCCTACATAAAAACCTGGACAGGATAGGCAGAAATAGACTACCATGGTGGTATTGCAGTTACATCTTCCAGGTCAACCTATGGTATGCTCCTAACCCCCCCCCCCCCTCACCCCCCCACTGACACACTGGTGCCATCATTAATATTTTTGCAAACCTTACATGCACCACATTTGTACATTAATGATTTGTGTGTTGTAATTCCACTCTCCAAAATATTTTTAAAGTTCCTACCCCTACTAAAGACTATCCTAGGTTGAAACCCTAATTTTTCTTTCATTTCTTTATCGAAATGTACATCCCATAAACTTTTTATACTAGCCATTAATGTTGGTGTCTCTTCATTATATTGCAATACCAGGACATGTGAATCAAAGTTGTCCTTAGCTACTCTACTGACCATTAAGCCTGCTTTTAAAATCTGCTTAAGTGTAGTGCCCTTTTTAATCAGAACCTCTTTCTTGATTTTCAAGAGCAACCCCAAAGGATACCCCCTGTCTTTAAACATACCAATTGGTGCAAAAATCTCCTTGGAAAAAAAGTTCGTCACTTATGAGGCGAGATAGCCTTACCATTTGGCCTTTAACTATCCCTTTTGTTTGGTGTAGTGGATGGCAACTGTTGAAGTGCAGCAACGTATTAGAGTAAGTTTCTTTCCTGTGAATAGTACTTACCAGTGTTGCAGTGGGAACATCTCTAGTTAGATGGATATCCAAAAAAATCAATTTCCCTAGTATGAAATGTAAAAGTGAATTTAAAGAAGGTGGTTGTGCCATTAAGATATTCAGTGAAGTTGTTCACAAGTTGTTTCTCCCCTCACCATAATATCATGATGTCATCCAAAAATCTTGCATGAAACAGTATTGGCCATAAAGGCAGAGGAAAACACATCTCTCTTTTCCCATTCCAAGTGGACCACGTTGGCAAAACTTGGAGCACATTTGGCTCCCATAGCCACTCCAGCTTCCTGACGGAAGAATTTGCCTTCAAACATAATGTAATTATTTGTCAAAACCACCTCCATGAGTTCCACTAATAAATTAATATTAGATTGGTCAATGACCTTACTAACCAGCAGGCTTTCTTGAAAATATTCCAAGCCCTCCTTGTGAGGTATTACTGAGAACAGGTTGACCACACCAACTGTCAAGAAACTGTAATCTTTGTTGCCAACATTAGCTTGTCTCAGCAATTCCAAACAGTGCCACAATTCTTTTAAGATATGGAGTGCCTCCGTAGCTCCTGGGTTAGCATAAAAGGCTACATATGCTGCAGTAGGCTCAGTCTTCAACCCTCTTGCTGCTACAGTAGGTCGAAATGGGGGTTGTGCACATTTTTATGTGGCTTCGGTATCCCAAATATTGCTGGGATCTGCATGGCAAATCCCCCGTAACGGCCAATTGTGGCTGGTAGAGGCTGGGTAACCGAACCACTATCGATGTATGCCGAGAATGAATTAAAATCACTGCTTATGAAAGCCACCACAGTTCTCAAAGACTCAGGCAGTTTTTTAACTGCCCTTTATGACAAAATGCAGATGGTTAGCAGCTTTAGTGATTTAATGTTGGTAATGATGGATGTCACAAACTTTTTTACTGTTATTCCCCATGATTATGGGATGGATGCCATCAGGAGTTTGTTTCTAAATATAGGGCACAATTTGTACATTGTCTGCTTGAATTGATCGTGGAAAACGATATTTTTATCTATGGTAACAACTACTATTGGCAAACATGGGGTGTGGCTATGGGCACCCCATGTGCAAGTAGTTATTCGAACTTATCTCTTGCACAATGGGAGCTGTTGTGTGTTCAGAACGATGTCAACCCCTGGGCCCAAAACTTCTTTTATTGTGGTCATTTTGTGGATGACATTTTCATTCTATGGAAAGGCAATGAACAGGAACTTATGGCCTTTATTGATTATCTAAATTCTCCCGCAGCTTTTTTTTGGTTCACAGTGGATTTCTCCAGAACCAGTATAAATGTTTGGACATTAATTTATCTTTAGACCGAAATCTTGGGTTGCAAACCAAAATACATTGTAAGGATACCTGGAAAAATCATTATTTGCATAGAAGTAGCATGCATCCCGGTTTTATTTTTATAAATCTTATGGAAAATCAGATGATGAGAGTCTCCAGGCTCTGCAGAGATACTGAAGTTTTTGAACAAGAATGCACTTCACTACAAAATAATTTAAAAGAAAGAGGGTATAAAGATAAATAACTGTCATCTAGAGTTGACTCAGAGTGTTAGGCGAAAGAAAGGCTGTCCATACTATTCTGATGCTATGGTGACTGCAATCTAAGTTAGAAATACTACTGGAAGAGGGGAGAGTAATAAAAACAAGGTTAATTGTACCCTCACCTATAGCACAGACAGTAAACAGATCTGCGATATCATTAGAAGATTCTGGCTGGTTCTTATTGAAAATGAGAAGATCAAAGAAATAGTGGGTGAAGAACCAAGGTTCGTGTTTAAGAACTAAAGTAATTTGAAACGGTTACTGTGTAACAAGGATGGCTTCATGTAGTACAAATCAATCTTTGGTCAAGGTACACATCGATGTGGAAGATGCACAGCTTGCCAGTATATTGACGATAGTAACATGTTGAAACACCCTCTAACCAATAAGACCTATCTTTTTAAGGTATCAGCTACATGCACAAGTCAACATTTGGTCTATTTAGCCACCTGTTGTGAATGCGCCACATTCTGTATAGGAAAGACTGATCAGAAGTCCAAAAGTAGGATTTTGCAGCATGTAGGAGATATCTACAAACAAGATATGAACAATAGTTTAGCGTGCCATATTATGTATCACCCTACACACAAATTTCTTGTCAAAGCTATAGAGACCCTTCCATCGAGCATTAGAGGCGGCAACCTTTTTAATCGCACAGAACTGTGCAAGGTAAAATGGATCATTAATTTGAGAGGAAACCGCCATCCAGGTCTGAACAACATGGTTCCTTTAAAGCCATTCTTAAAAAGTAGATGCCCTACTCTTAGCTGATGTATGCAGGTTTGGCCGAGCATGGTTTTGTTCTTTGATGAGCAAAAGACTGCTTAGCGAAAGGATGCATTACCATCAAGAGTATGTGAATGGACACTGCTGTAACTAGCGAGTAAACTGGAATGTAGGCTTGAAAATATCTTTTGCCAGAGCTGGTTCTAAAATTGTAAAGAATTACTACTGGTCAAAGTGTTAAAGGCTTGGTTAAGTTGGTTCTGCCTACTGGATTGGCCAGCTCTGAAAAGTTGTGCATTATTATTGGTAAAGGCAAGAGGCTTGGTCAGTTTGGCTCTGTCTATTGGTTCATTTATGATTGGTTGAAAAATGGGAGTTACACCATTGAGGTTATGTGATTGGCTGCAACAATGTTTTTAGAGTGTTGGAAGCCTCTAAGCTTTACGATCTGAAGAAGGCAGTATTTGCAGAAAGTGCTCATCGTTATTTGGAGGCCTTGCCATTATTTTTTCTTTGTTGTTTTTAGCTTGGATATTAAAATATTTTACTTTTGTTCGCTAACTTTTAATTTTACTGCTACTGTGCTGCTCTGGAGAAGAATTCAGGATATTGTTTCATGTTAGTTAAGGAAAGCTGGCTTCATAGTCTCCTTCAGGACTAAATGGAAAAGAGCTTATGGCGAAGTTGATGGTCAGCAGGGTCTTGCCTTTAGAAACTGTTTTTTGTTTTCATAAACTTATCCAAATAGGGCCTGTCTTCATAAACAACCAGATTTTTTCTGGGGGCTACCCCAAACATGGCCAGGAGGAGTTTGGTGTTAGTGAGAGACTTTCTAAGAGATCTATCATTCATGGCTTCTCTTATTCGATTTAGGAAGGCTACATATGAAGAACCAGTGGCTCCTCATTGGCTTCCTGTAATCAGCAAATGCAGCCCCTGGACAAGGTCCTACTGTGCATTCTACGGAGTTCATGTGGGAAGGGCAGTGCAGGTTTTCAAGAGTGAGGGCCTAGCTTTTCTACCACCAGAACCAACTAGTCTCTGATACCTCATATTTTGCTTGGAGGGGCTCATATGTGTACCCTAAGGGTTCAATAATTAGCCTAGGTATCTGGGCTATCAACAAGTTGTGGAACCTGGGAATGCTGTTAGCATAAACAGTACCACAGTGATGTGGTATGTAAACAGAGTGGCACTCATTTATAACCCTTCTGCAGACTACCATTTCCAACCTGAGATCAGAATACTATGCATCCCTTTGGTACTCAGCAGTATCACAAAAAACCTGAGCAGATCCCTCTTGGGAAGCCATGTGAGGAAGTTGAATAAATAGGTGTTCTAGTTCTTTGCAGCCAGAATAGGGTTCTGGATATAGAGCTGTTCCCCTTCGCTGCAAGGCACCAGCTTTTCTCTCCCAATTCCAAGGTCACTGCAGAAGATGCATAGGAAGAACCCAAGATGATCTTTATAACACAGTGTGTGACCAAGTCAGAACTGGTGCACTGTAGTGGTACAGTTAGCAAGAAGACAACATTGCTTCCTAATTCAGAGGTTAGACTTGCTATCTTAGCAGTATGGTACCCTTCTCCATCTAACCCTGTGAAGACTCAGGCTAGCAGCTTGGTTGATCTAACACTCATTCCACTTGAGCACCTTTTTTCTATGAGGGCATGCTGTTTGTCATGAAGGAAGCTGAAAATTTAACACAAGCAAATAGTGTAGAGCAAAATGGAAACGTTTTTCGATATGGTATAAAGAGAAGTGCAAAGATCCATTTCGAGCAAATGATTCTCATTCTCTCGATTTATCAGATCTGTTTTTAGAAGGAATGTCCTACTCTTAATGTGAATATATCTGTCACCATGGCAGTTACTCCTGGTGAGCAGCTTTATAGTTAAGTACTCAGTTGTACCTACCTTCTATATTGTCTAATCTACTGCCTTTTCTGCAACAAACTGTTTCTAGAAAAATAACAGCATGCTACTACTACTTTGTACGGGTAGGCCCTCTCTGTGCTTAGGCTCACTCTGATCCCCAACCTCTTCCTAATTCCTATTCACTCCCCAGTACACCTTAACTTGCACTGAATATGCACCACCAATTGTCCAATCACATTTAATTTCATCACCACTTCTTCCAGTTAAGAATCGTACAGCAACACCACTTCATGTAGTCATCCAAACACATATCGTATAATCACTTAACCTCACCCCACACCTTATATTTTTCTAACCCATATTTCTGTACCCACTGTTTCAATTTATTAGTCTGTTAGCTAACATTCCTCATGTTTTCTGCAACACTCAGCCATAACCTTTCTTGCACACCAATCCATCTACTACCACAGCTCTCCTAAAAACATTATAATAACCTACACTCTTCTCTGTTCTTTCACCCATCAAGTTTCCTTTCTCAGTCATACTTCATGGTAATATTTATCAGTGCTTTACTTCTCTTAGTACACATTCCCAATGCCTTCACCAACATCCCCACTACTCTTCAAAAGCTGTTGTCTTTTTATGTAACAACGTTGCTTCTTCTGACCCTATTAGCACTTATGACAGACCACCAAACCACCCAATGCCAATCACAAAAGCACCCACAAATCCTCTCCCTACCACAGCAAACACCACCTCAGTCCCTCCCAACGTAACTTCAGAACTTACTCGGTCACATATGTAGATCTGTATGCATCAAGCAAAAAAAAAATAATACCACTAAAAATAGCATTAAAAAGCATATGTAAACCTAAGTGGTCTTGCCACCACCAATACATTGTAATTAGACTGAAACTTAGTGGTGACATACATGGTGACATGCATCCAAACAATGCCTATGTAGCAAATATTGCCCTTCTGCTACCTGTCCAAGGACTGTGACCCAAAGAGCTAAAGTGGCTGTCGTCTTGGAGTACCTGTCAGACCTTTTCAAATTGGGTTTAGCTTACACCTCAATAAAATTGTATGCTCTACTGTTTCATCTCATCTTCCTGTGGCAACACTCTTGTACTCCATACCCACAGTCTAAGAAAATTGCTCCACCACAGGATCTCATCTGTTTGCTAGAAAAAAAAAATACTCTGGTCCACTTTGAATCAGCTGCTTCACTCTCCATTCAGTACCTGTCTTAGAAGGGAATGTTTTTATTGCAAGGAGAATTTCCTCAGGTTACTGGCTAAAGCTCTTGCCACCCCTATAGTCCCTTTTTTAGGCAAGGTTCAAAGGACAAAACCACCACCATAACAGATACAAGCATGCAAAATCTGAAGGTAATGCTACTCAATGCTAGAAGTCTAAACCTCAAAATGCACTCTCTCGAGGCACTCCTAAAAATGGAGAACATCGATATCTGTGCAGTAACTGAGACCTGGTTCAAGGCTCCAGAGAGCATCCCTGCAATACCAGGCTACAATTCTTACCACACTTTTCGGCCACAAAACCAAGACCGAAACACTAAAGGTGGAGGAGTGTCCATATTCACCAAGGATATTCACAGCTCCAGGCTAGTTGCCCAACACAATGCATCTGAAATTCTCCAGGTGCAACCAACACTAGGTAAGACTGCAATCCAAATTGTAGCTTGCTACAGATCCCCCACCATGCCCCAAGATTCTCACTACACCTTTCTAAACATACTGGAAAATATTAAGATAGAACCAAACACCCTAATACTGGGTGATTTCAACTACCCTGCCATTAATTGGGAAAACTACTCGGGTACCAACTCCTTTTCCCAACGGTTCCTGGAATTCATAAATTCTAACGCCCTGGATCAACTAATCTATTGTCCCACCAGGGGCTCCAGTATCCTAGACCTGGTCATTACCAGCATGGGAGATAGATGCTCCACACCAGTGGTCACCCCCTCATTGGTCAGGTCTTGACCATAAGCAAATCACTTTTGACATCCACATCCCACCCCCACCCCCCAGTAAGGAAACCTCCTTAAAAAAACTTCTCCAAAGCCAACTTCATGCTACTGAAGTCAGAAGTGACAAACTTCACAATACCCACGCAGACGGGATCTGGAAGTTCGACTACAGAATCCTACACTAAGGCACTGTATGAGCACTTCCACTTGTGCATGAGTCATGCCATCCCAAATAGAACCAAGATGCTCTTCTCCAAAAAAAGGAAGCCAATCTGATGGTCCCCTGCTAAAAAACAAACTATACAACAGAAGGAATAAACTGTTGCAGAAAAGAGGAAAATCCCAAGATGCAAAAAACTCCCTCACCAGCCTCAGTAAGAAGCTGAGATCCTTCATAAAATCCTCAAAAGCTAGTTCCGAAAATAAAATTGCCAAAGATTCTAAAGACAGCCACAAGGCATTCTATAGTTATGTCAAGAATCTAAATGGTAATGCTCAGATCTGCTCTGAGCTACAACAGAATGGCATTAAATATACTGATCACAAGGATATTGCCAGTATCCTGGCAGATCGATTTAGTGCCAACTTCACCCCCCTCTCACCCCCTAAAGGGCCCATCTCAGTACTAAAAGATTGACAAATTCCGATAATCACGGCCACACAGGTAGAAACCGCACTCTCCAAAGCTATGAATACAGCATCCATGGGACCAGATGATATCCCAGGCTGTGTACTACATGAACTACAAAATGAATTGGCACCTCACCTGAGTGTCATGTTTACCTTTATGGATGTCTCTATGTGGTGAATAAACTACTGTCTTCTCATACAAGGTGGTAGTACACTTATTGGAGTTTCCTGGCAGCTTCGTGTTTTTAGTGGTGATTCTCTTGTTGATATTCTTAAGTGTCATGTTTAATCATAGCCTTACCAAAGGCTTCGTGCCCACTGAGTGGCGCACAGCTACAGTTATCCCGCTCCACAAGGGAGGATCCGCCTTGGATCCTGGGAACTACCGTCTCATCAGTCTGACAAGCCTGATCTGCAAGGGCATGGAACACATTATCATGGAACTTATAAACAAAGACATTGGCAACCTTCAAACAGTGGACCCCACCCAGTTTGGGTTTGTGAAGGGCCGATCCTGTCTCCTGAATCTGATTGACTTTGAATCCATCTCCAGAGCTGTGGACGAGGGTAAGGCGGTCCACACAGCCTATCTGGACCTCGCCAAGGCCTTTGACACCATCCCCCACTATGGAATCATAGATAAACTTACTAAGCTGGGCATAAATCCCTATATCACTCGATGGGTTGCCAACTGGCTTACTGACAGAACCCAGACTGTAAAAGTAGCCGACTCCAAATCCAGCTCCAGACAAGTGACAAGTGGAGTACCTCAGGGTTCAGTCCTGGGACCACTCTTTGTTTGGCTTCTACTTCTCTGAAGTACAGGCCAACACTAAGGGATTCTGGCTAGCAAAGTTCGCAGATTACTGCAAACTGTGAGCCATTATTGAATCTCCAATTGATGTGGATATTCAACAAAAGGGCCTTACAGAAACAGATGCCTGGTGCCAGAGCCCATGGGCTCAAGCTTAATGCCAAGAAATGTATAGGTATCCCCTTTGGAAAAAAACATTTACCCGTGAATTACCACATAGGTGGCAGGACACTAAACATCGAGAGAGACTTAGGGACACAGATGGACAGTGGTCTCACTTTCGATAACCACATCGCCACAACAGTCAGGAAATCCTTCTATGTGGCACACCTCACCACCAAGGGCTTTTCATCCAGAAAAAAGGTGGTCATTGTCCCACTGTACTCATCCCTCATTAGACCCATTATAGAGTATAATTCCCCGTTTGGTATGTACCTCACAAGACATCTGCAACAGCTGGAAAGGCTGCAGAAGTACCTCACTAAATGAATCACAGGCCTAAAGCAGATGCCATATGCTGATCGTCTAAAAAAAACTCCAGCTATACTCTGTGGCATATCGTCTACTCAGAGGCGATCTCTGCTTAACATACAAGGCCATGTCAAACCCTGAGCTGTTGGACTTGCTCCACTTAAAGAAATCCCAATCCCTCAGAGCCACACACTCCAGGAATCTAAACCTTGTCATCACAATGAACAAAACATGCTGGAGGGATAGGTTCCTGACCCAGAGACTCCCCTCTGGAATAGACTGTCCATACATGTCAAGCAGAGCGCCTCATTGGCCCTCTTGAAAAGGAACCTTGATGATTGGATGGGAGATGGGAAATTCACCCCGGGAATCATGTCAGTCGCCCTGCTAGACAGGGGTCCAGTGAAGTAAATATTGTGGGAAGAAATATCCAGGGAATTGTTATGGCTAGGCTTGCATAGGCCCTAGGGCGATAGCCTAGTACCAACCTATGAACCTATGAAATGCATGCCCTGATGTACAAAGAACCTTTTCTGGTCTCTCATCAGGACACTCTATCTTTGCATACAGACCCCTCATTTATGCCTAAGGATGTATCAGAAGTGACTTTGATTCAGGCTATTGAGTTGTCAGTTTTTCCTTCAGAACCTCAGCATTCAGGAGAAAGGACTCTGCCTTCCCTTAATGTGCATAGACAGCTGAGATGGGGCATACATTGAGCAAAGGAATTCAGAAAGTCTGATCAGCTATTTTTCTCTTTCGCAAAGGGGAAAGAGAGAGGGATCAGACCTGTTAACAGACCTTATCAAAATGGTGAACCTACTGCATTTCCTTTTGTTACTCAGACTATAGAAAACCCTACTCCAGGTCTGGTCATGGTCCACTCTATTAAAACTTTGGCTGCACTGCCACTCCTAAGCGGAGCATCTGCACAAGCTGTTTTAGAAGCAGCTACATAGTATTCTGTTCACACCTTTTCCAAACACTGTAATCTCTAGGGCCAGGACTGGCTTTTCTTTTGACATCCTTCATTGCATTATTTATAACAAACTGGTTTCTTCCTCCCTAGACCCTTATGCTTTATGAATCTTCCCAAATGTGAAGGAGTGTAACAGTGAATAGTAGTGGACCTAGTAAAGCTGAGTTAGGAACTTAACATAAATGTAGATGTTTTGAGTCTACTCGCTACTGCACTCCATGTGCTCTTCCTCTTTTTCCTTTTCTTTTTTTCTTTGTGTATTAGATCGTTGCCATTTGGGTTGGGGTGGTGGGTTTATATTAGTAAATTGATGTGACAGAAAGCCGAACACCGTTTCATCGACACATATGTGTCGAACTCCCAGGTAACCGAACGGGCAGATCACCAATTTTTTTCCTAGGGAAATAAATCGGTTGGCCATCACTGTGAATTTGCCCTATTTTCCACTGTAGTGTGGTCTCGGAGTAAGTATATTTAGAGGAGTTGTGGGGCGAAGCCCCCCACTTTATAATGTTTGTACTGGTGTGTCGTATGTAGTTAGTCTGCTGATTTTTTGCCTTAGGGAAAAAATCGGTAATCTGGCCATTCGGTTACCTGGGAGTTAGACACATACGTGTCGATGAAACGGTGTTCGGCTTTCTGCCACATCAATTTGATAATATAGACCCGGGGTGGCTCTCTTATTCCCAGTACAATACCCTTCCTCTCACCTTCCCACTGATCCAATCCCTCCTAGTGTTTTACACTTATAGAGAGGATGACTGGGGTTCTGTTAGGTGGACCTGGACCTGGACCAGTTGGAGCTGTACTATCTGATTCACTGGGGATGTGGAGCTGTTGTGTCCCCTAGCCTTTGTAGGGACAAGAAAGGCCTCTAGAAGGTGTTGGCTGACTTGTCCTTTATACCATTGGCATACTGATGCCTGTGATGGGAGGGCATCAGCTGAAGCCTTGAGAGAAGTAAAGCTCTGGAAGTCTGTCTGGTGACATGCTACCTGTAGGCAGAATATCACAAATGTGAGGGCTGCAGCAGTATATCTGTTATATTATCTACATTTATGGTAACTTCTTAACATAGCACTGCTATGTTCAAGGATGATTACTGTTGCAGTACCAGCTTCCTCTCACCTCCATTTTTTTCTGGATTTCTTGTGTAGTTCCAGATGCACAGAAGGGGCAGAAGTCAGAAACAGAACTGCCCCATTTAACTGCATTCATCCCTAGCACCTAAGGGCAACATTTTGCAGCTAAGAATTTCTAAAATATAATTCATCCATGCTAGAAGATGCTTTCCTCCACAGGGCAAAACCTTCTGTTTCTGCAAAAAAGAACAGAAGATGGTATAGGCTGAGTGCTGTTTTACCCAAAATGTAAGCATACATTCTTGTGCATTGAGAAATGAGCCCATCACACCCATATGTCTGCAGAGCTCTTGGAGTCTAGCAATTACGCAGATACCTACATGTAACTAGTTCCTCTGTCAAGATTTCTTCTGCAGTACTGGACCAACTCAAGTATTTGTTGTTACAACGGACTTCTTAACACAGCTGTACTTGCTTTAACAATTAGAATAGCTTTACTTTTCCATGTTATATTTCCTGTTTTGTAATTAGGAGCATAGTCAGTGTTATTGAGCTTAAATCTGGAGACACTGTGAATCATAACGTCATCCATCCATTACTGTTGAGTTGCATCGAACTCCTTTAGTGGCTCCATGCCCATATATTTCCACTATCAGAGTTTACTAGGCGAACACACACACACACACACACACACACACACACACACACACACACACACACACACACACACACACACACACACACACACACACACACACACACACACACACGCGTGCACACACACTCAAGGCCAATTTTAGAGATGCCAGTCTACTACTGTATTACTTTGCGATGTGAGTGGAAACTGGAATACCTGGATAAAACCTATATAAACAGAGAGATGCAGGCAGACTCTGCACTGAAAGTACTACAGCAAAAAAAAAAAAAAAAAAAAGAACCAGAGAACCTCACTGCACCCTTGTGCCAGATGCATCAGAAGAGCTGTTTGGTAAATGCAGAAGTGTAGCTGGGTCACTCAGCACACTAGGCCAATATCGTAAGCCAGCCCCTGACCCCCTCAGCTCTTAAAGTGAAGGGCAAAAAATCCCAGCTTCCTTGTAATATCCACACACTGCTCCAGCTAAAAAAGAGCAAGAAAAAACACCGTTCCCTGTAGTAACCCAGTTGCTACATTGTAGAGATCAGGTTATTACATTTTTATCCACACTCCCCAAGCCGCTATTGCAGTGAAGATTGCTTGGGGATGGTGGATGGCTGATCACACATACCCAGCAATTTGAACCCGGGGCTATTGCCCATCTCATTCTGCCCTAGCTACGCTTCTGGGTAAATGTCTAGAACATAAGACAGATCTTTGAAACATCACTATTTTGTCTACCAAAGAGTAAGTTCATTGTGATGAAGTTCCGACCTCGGACTTGATAAAATGCTACATACTGCTGCACATATCCGCTTTGCCCTCGGTACATTGTTACTGTTGCATATATGTGTTTTCTTAGTAGGTGTAGTTCATCTTTTAACTGTATACCTGTGTCATTGTGAATCATACCTTTCAATTCTGATTGTCTGGCACTTTGTATTTCTACAGTTTCAATGCCTCTCCGCTTTACATACTTACATCTATACAGATATTTCAACTACAGACATTAATCCCCTTCTAGCCTGCCAATATACCAAAATAGTTTTTCCCATAGTAAGTGTCCAGGCTGTTCTTAAAAATATCCAATAAATGCTTACTTTAATGTAATTTGGCAGCTTATTCCAAGCATCAGCTGCTCTCTCAGAGAAATAATTATTACATTTCTCATTCCTATAGAATCTTCTACATAGGTTCTCTGATGGTTCTCTAATAATTTCAGGTAAGCCCAGACATTCTCAGAGGTAGTTGTCTTTGAATGTGTTATGTACCTGAATAAGGTCTCTTCAATATTTATACAAGTCACTGTACAAGTTCAGATATTTTAGTCTTTCATAATAACTTAAATTTTCACATCCATGGATGCTCTTGGTATATTTCTGCTGTACTCTTTCCAGTTTACTCGTGCTTGTTTACTTATAAGGTTTCCGTATTGTTATTCCTTACTCAACTTTGGGTCTAATGTGACTAACAAACAATGACTTCATCATTTCTGATTTCCTAGACTTTATAAGTCTTTTCATACAACCTGTAGTTCTGTAACTATCATTAACCAAGTTAGGTGATACAATTACAAAATCTCAAAGCTGGATCTACCTATATACCCAGGTCCTTAAATGAATCTACAGTTTCAGTCACTGTGATCTGTTAAGTATTCACCTTTCAATTTATCACTCCCAAATCTCATATGCTTAGTTTTTGATGTATTTATCAGCATATTATTCTCCTTTGTTTTTAGAAAATACATTTTAAAGGAGGTAATTTATTATATTATTTGCCAAGTCTGCCAATCATGTTTATCACCTTTAATTTTAGATATTGCTACTTAAGCAAGGTGATGGACTAAGCATGCAATTTCACATTACATGGGTCTGTCCTTGACATTTCTTATACACATCATTTGGGCATCTGGTGCATCTGTTAGAAAACTGAATTTGATTTACACCATCCTGTTTTAACTTGCGATGTAGTGCCCTTAATGTTTTATATGTTGTCTCAATTTTTTATTAATATTATTGGTCCCAGCAGAACATGCCTAGGTTTGCTGTATCAGTTTTCATCATAAGTAATTTCTAAGTCCTTATTTAGTGTGATAGCTTGCAAAAAAAAGTGGTTCTTAGCCCTAGTTGTTTTCTGAAACCTTAGCTGTTACTGTGCTACCATATGTCATAGACCCAGTTATTCCAGAACTTTATTGTAGGAAGTTATTGTAGGATGTAGGTTATTTTTTGTTTACTGTTGCATTCAAATAATTGGAAACCCCTCACTTATTTCATCTCTACCACTTTCTTTTGTTGGATATCACAGTATGACATCCTTGGTTGAAGTGACATCAGCGTGTTCAGAACTGCTGCTGTGATGTTTTACTAAAACTTGGTACTTTGTTTTCGTTATAAGCTTTGCAAGCATAATGACTGGGATTTGTGTATTATTGCATACTCAATTGGAATATCTTGCTTTATTTGAAATGTTGCTGTTTCAGGCCAGTATAGAAATGAATAAAAGATCAATATGATTTGCCACCAGCAAAAGCGATAAGAAAGCATTGGTTTATGAATATTAATGAGATTATATACTCATCAGTAGAATAGCAAGGAGGGGGTGCATCTTTTTTTTTTTTTTTAGTTATGGTCAGTCTGTTTCCATATAGTCAGAAGTATTTTAATTGTAATACAGTACTGTTCCAATGTGTTACAAGCAAAAGGAGACTAAAATGAAGCACTGCCACAGCAGTCTTGTGAGCAAACATTATAGAACTGTGTGGAACACTGACTTATCCCAT
Organism: Protopterus annectens; assembly: GCF_019279795.1. Classification (NCBI taxonomy): domain Eukaryota; kingdom Metazoa; phylum Chordata; order Ceratodontiformes; family Protopteridae; genus Protopterus; species Protopterus annectens. Next base: position 330,491,614 of record NC_056745.1, on the reverse strand, counting down.
GATGCTGATCTTTGCATAGATGAATGCTATATTCATTCATCTGCAAAAAGTGCAGTAGCTAAAGGCTGTATTAATTCAGCCATGTGAAGAAACTGTAGCTAGGCCTTTAGGTGCCCTTTGAATGTTATAGAACCAATTTATTCCAACTCTGTTCTGATTATGATATTTACATATCTAAGTGCTGTATGGGCAAAGTATTTTATTTTATTTTACTGTTTTCTAAATTGGGCAAAATGACTTGGTCCACAAACTTTTTCGACCATGACCTGGGTTGCAAAGACAGTGTTAAAAACAACTTAAACATCATGACAGTTGGCCAGTAAACCAGCTTGTTTTTTGGAAGGCAGGAGGAAACTGAAGTACTTGAAGGAAGCCCAGACAGACATGGTGAGAATATACACACAATTGAACCATGCACCCTGGAGCTGTGCAGAAGAGGTCTTTTCATGGAGTCTTCTTGTTGTCCTAATATAGCTTCATGCAATACAGCATCTATTAGTTATATAAATACTACCAGGAAACTGGGTTAATAAAATGTGCTTGTTAAAAATCCATGGGGGAAAGCATCATATAACATTACTGTTTTGATGCTTTTATAAGTGTTGTTCTTTGATGACCGATGGTGAGAAGTAGTTGTTGAATAAAGGAAGAAGGAATATTTCAGTTTATTGTATATGTTACCCAAGTAACTTGGTGTACTGCTTTTATGTGGATGGTAGAGTACTGTGGACCTCTTTGGCTGTCCTGTGATTGACGCTGGTCTTTACAAAACTAGTGCTTTATTTGTTCAGCCATACAAAGTAAAGCATCCAAGACCAGTAAAGTACAGCATCTGAATGCAATATTCTGCTTTGTAGATATGCTTGTAAAAAATATCAAAGGTAAACAGAGTGTAGCGTGTGGTCTTGATGCTGTGACAGGCACTTTTCAATGATACCTGTTATTGAGAAGTAATAATCCTATATTAGCAATAAGAAAAGTTTACTTTCTTTTGTATGAGTGTAGGTATCATTTAGTGCTGTATTTGCATGTATATGTAGGAGCTCACCTATTCTTGCTTTGCAGTTCATGTTTATTTTAATACTGAAAATGTTCTACTGCAGTAAAAAGTGAAGATCACAGAGAAGCAACTTTTATTATGGTGATTCTGCTGCTTTCATAAGTGCAGTGATACACCATAGTGAGATTTAGTAGCCTAATATAGGCAACAGGAGTATTTCACTTTATTCTTCTTCATTACAAATATCTAGTGCAGTGTTTATCCTGTCTATATCCTCTTGTTGCAGGATGCCTCGACCTCGTAAGTATACACTGTCCTTCCCTTTCCATAAACTTACTGTTGCACTGCTTACACATTGCAGATTTATTTATTTATTTGACGTTTGTTTACCAGGAATGTCCGACTGGGCCAGAAAGTGCCCATTTTCAGTGGAGGCCCAGAGAGAAAAGCTCCACAAACGCAATCTATCAAAAATCATTTGGTTATTTTAAATTAAAGTATCATGTTACAATACAAAACATCAAGTACAGATATTTTAAATCACAAAGTATCATGTTACAGTACAAATCATAAAGAGTGAAAAAATGTAATGAGAATAAAACATTTATACTTATGTTTCATAGTAAAGTGCAATGAAAAATAACAATGTGAGTTGGACAAAATATATAAGAAAAAACGTAGTAGTCACATTATTTGTTACATAGAGTGTTATATGATAAATGAGACCCGAGACAATTATAATAAGATATTTTAAAGCGATGTAAGAGATTATATGATTCGAGACAGTGAGGGGAAATTGAGAGACGTCTTAGTATGAGAGAGGTGTTCATATTATGGTTAGAGGGAAGAAGGATGGAGAGATGGAGATTATAAGGAGAGTGTAGCTTAGGTGAGTAGGGAGGAAAGAGAAAGAGGTGAGGAAAGGTCTGGAGCGATGAAGTGGATTAGGTAAGTTAGTGGGAAAAACAAAAGAAAGGAGTAGAGTAGGAGAGACTGGAGAGGGTTGTGAAGTATGATTTAAGTTAAAGGGGGTTAGAGAAATGCAGTGAGTAAGGTCAGCCAGGATTGATTAATAAATGAATACAGTGCATATGAGACAGACAGTCTTGGCGACAGTTTATTTTTCATATTCTGCACTTTATTTTATTCTTTATCGGTACCTGGTAAGTCATGCTGTTAGACTAGCTCCAAATAAGTTATGTCATAAGGAATTCCTTTCCTAAATGCTGCTAAGTATTCTGATTTAACCCAAGACCAGCAGTTTATACATTACAAACAATTAGCTCCATTAAAGTAGATCTGATAGAGAACTAATTAATAAATGTAAAACTCTTTGGTAGTCTTCTGAAAACAGAAGCAGTGTAACTAATTATTTTTTTGCTCTTATTAATAACCATCACTTTTAAGTATTGGATATGTTCATAGGTTCATATGTGTGTATTAGTCTAGTGGCCTGGCATCGTGCTATGTGAGAATGAATGATGTAGTGTACTGGTCCTTTCTGCTCATTTGCTAACTTACGAGAGTTGCGTCTGACTAAGAGTGATCCTGTGAACAACCAGTGCCATCAGTGGAGTTTCCAGTGCAAAGGAGGAAGTGAGGATGTTGCCAGATCTTCTGTGTCACACCTGTATGTAATTTAGAGCACCAGTCCACCTTGTAGCATATGTTTGGAGTGAGAGGAAACCAGAGCACCCAGAGGAAACAAATGCAAATACAGAAAGGACATGCAGACTCTGCACAGAAGGCACCCTACCAAAGAACCAAACCAGAGGATCTCTTGCTATAAAGTGGCAGCACTATCTGTTGTGCCACTGTGCTGCCCTTCCTGCAAAAACATATAATTAATTGGTTCATTTTAAAACCATTGTTTTCCTGAAATTGTCTATTACTTTTCTGTATTAGGTATTGGAGAATGAGTTAATGAATGATATAGTCATCTGTGTATGGCAGGATGTTTCTCAAGCCACCTCCCATTAAGTCTTATAACCAGAACCACTGGTTAAACATATTTACAGATGATTCTTGATTGGTTGCAGTTGTTTAACATGCCTTTAGATGTCTGTCCCCTTCAGAAAGAGTGTGCCATATATATTTCCTACAGTACAAAAAATTAGCTTAAATTTAATGCTAAAAAGTTAAATTTCTTCTTTCAGAAAACAGAAGTTACCTGCAGTGTACAGTGTAGAGTACATACTCATATGAAACAATCAGGTTGTCAGCGACCTGGGTAGTTGGGTCAATAGTTCCTTCTCCTTTGATAATTGTATGGCAACTATTGTCAGTAATCCTTTCTACTTGTACAGCCAGGAGTAGAAGGTGTTTGATCTAAATCCAGAGATGTTTTTGTTCCTCTGTATTCAGCACTGATCAGACCCATTACATAGTACAACTCTCCATTTGGTATGAATCTTACATGACATCTCAACAAACTCAAAAAGCCCCAGAGGATTACAAAAACGATGCCTGATCTTAAGAACCTTAGTTTTCAGGGGAGAATGAAAGCCCTTTCCCTGTACTGTATCTTATAGATTGCTGAGGGATGAACTGTGCCTCGTTTACCACAACAGTAGAGATTCAGTGGTCTTTGACCTCCTGTGTCTCAGTAAGACAAACAAATTGGCTAATGCTAGAACCAGAGACTTGACCTTCATTTGTAGATAAACAGAACATGATGGAGAGACATTCAGCACCCAGTGCATCTATTTTCTCTTTTATAAACCTCATAGGCAAGTTAAACAATGTGATTCTTTATCTTTGTTCAGATTAAACCTAGACCACTATATGGGTGCTCTCAAATTTATCCCTCGGTTAACTAGCCTCTCTCTCCCTGAGAAAGGAGATGAAGCCTGAGGATCAGCACTGGCAGGGTGTACATGTTCATTGGATTAACATATTCTTAAGCTATTAAGAATTTTATGAATTTTGTACCATGTCATCGCTGCATTACACCCTAATGCATCATTTCTACTGCACTACAAATCAATAGTCGGCTTTGACAAATTCTTGTCAGCACTGCGTCTGAACTGCTTTCATATTGATATTGTCAATGCACTGCAATATTCCTTTCATTTTGTGCTACTTGCCCGTCTCACCCCAGCAAATTTTGCCATGTACGTTTTCAAGGGAGGTATTATCCCATTGATTCCTGTGCTGAATCTTGTCTATGTTCACTGCTAAGGAGAGGATGGCTACAAAGGTACAGGAAATATTTCTGTGAGAGTTCTGTTGATAATGAATTATGAGGAGATCATTTGCAGTGTAGTGAAGAAGATGACGAGGATCCTGGAATTTCTCAGGATTGAATGTTAGTCTGAGTCTTCAGTAAGGTTCTGCAGATATATCCAGTGCAGCTTGGAGGCTACTGTGCAAGTGCTACCTGACAAGTAAATAACAGACGTTGTACAGGTGGTCCAGTCTCACTGAGGGCATTCGACTGACATCTAGAACTAATTAATTAATTAGCAGTAAACCTGTATACTCCATATATAATCACGCTTTGCATGCTTTGTTATATACAACATTTGAACATTTACCTTAAATGTATAAGTTATGGACTATTTACATCAGAATCAAATGTTTGAATGTGTTGAAAGGCACTTCAAATGAAAATGTTTCGGTTCATAGAAACATTTTTTTTAATTCTTAACTGGACAGACAGAAGGAATGTTTTCTTAAACGGTCTTCCATATCTAAAATATTTAATGGAACTATTTACATTGGACATTTTAGGATACATGACTACAGGAGTCTGTGCAGCTCTTGGCTGTCATGGCCTTCATAGTTGAACTTTGATTAATGTGTTCTGTAAAAATATCCAATTCTTCTTTGTAGCATTCCACTTTCCCCTTGAGTAATATTGGCTTGTAGTTTGACTGCCTTTTCACTTTTGGTATTGTTTCTAACTTGTAAGTCTGATTGGTTGCAGTTACTGTCATGGCAGTGTTTTGTGTTTCTGCTGATTGTTTCCAGCTTGTCTTTTACTTTGAATTAATTCTCAGGGGTTAGTGACATAGTCAATTTGCTTTTCAGCCTTCTGCCCATCAACAGCTGAGCTGGTGAGAGATGGTATCATTGCCATGAAATATCCTGTATGGTAAAAGGTAACCATCCATGTACACATTGGCTGTAGGTGATTTGGTCACATTGACTAATGTTGATGTGGTACCTCCATCCTATGGAAAAATAGTATTGATGACTACAACATCCTCCTAGATTTTGCTTTGCTGTTTCTCATGAAACTTTGCGCTGTTCAGATACTTCTTTCCCTTGCCCACTGGATATCAGATAGTGTAGACTGAAGTTCTGTGCATGACGAGCATTCATACATTTATCTTCTGAATTTCTGGCTTTTGTATTTTGGACCTCTGTCTAATATGACAGTGCAAGTTACCCCTGTCTTGAGAATAAAGGCTGTAATGCAGTAGTCTCACTTTTGAAGAACTTGGAATAATATTCCATACATATGAGATACATGGCTTTTGTAAATTGGAGCTTTTCTGTAGCCATTCAGCTCCATTGATGTTCTAATACTGGGTGTACTAGCATCTCATCCATGGGAAGATTTGTTTACAGGTTACAGCAACTGCAGTGGTGGTGGAAGTGACCCCTGCTTGCATAGATGTATTTATTGACTTTGATGTTGTCCTTTTCATTATTCCTCTCTATTGGTTCTTGGATCCATCCTTGGATCCGATATGGGTGCTTTCCTCTAGACTTTGGATCCAAGTCTCAAGCGCCTTCCTTTACCTATAATTCTTCTAGACCATCCCTAAACCCTCAGATCGAGTTTGCTGCCATTCAAGTCAGATGGAAGATCAAGCCTGTCTTCAATTTTGCAAGTGTTAAGTGCTTTTTTCAAAATACTTTTTTGCTATTAGTGTTACTTTTTTTTAGGATAGTGTTAGAGTTGCTCCTCCCTGCTCTTGTAGTTTATCTTGTAGCCTGTTAGTTAACTTTTAGAGCTTACAGATTACAATGTGTGCATGCGTTAAGTAGGTAGGTTTAGGTGACTAGTTCTTGTGGTTTAGAGTGTGTACTGTTTTAAAAAGAAAAAGCAGTTTAAATTTATTTTTTTCTCTTGCTTGTGTCTGTTTTTGCTGGCATCAGGGACCTGAGTTGTTTTTGTTGTTTTCTTTTTCACTAACCTCATTCTGTTGTGTGTGTGAGTGGTTTAGGATGTCTGAGAAACCCGATAAACCTACTGGCTTCAAAAGGTGCACTTCTTGTAGTTGTAAGATTCCAAATAATGATGCCCACAAGAAGTGCGTATACTGTTTGTGAGATGCCCATCTGGACACTGTTTGTTCGGTGTGCAGTACCTTCAATCCAAGAGCCATCTTGGATCGAAGAAACAAACTGATCCTTAAAGGGTTATTTCCTGCTGAGGCTCAAACCTTCACTAAACAGGCACTCAGAGGTAAAGATAAGACACAAGTCTTCCTAGTCCTCCTCAGAACCATCCTCAAAATTGAGGAAAGTATCCGATAACGACCTCTGTTCTTCCAGCCTCGGATCCTCCCCTTTCCTTGGATCTGACTGTCTCTGCTCCTAGTACCAGTTCACCTCTCTGATTTGTCCTAGTGTTGAATCCTATGACCTCTGATCAGACAGCTAGAGGTAGTACCCCTGATCTGACTGTGGTGGCAATGTCTCCAACCCTGCCACCCAAGGAATTTCAAACACCTACCAAACCCTCAAGAACCTCCTTCCACTCCCTCATCTTGATCTTCCATGAGCTTCTCTGATCTGGATATGGACAGGATGATGTGGAAGTTGCTTGGGGGTCATTCTAGTTCTGTTCCCTACCGCATCCGTGAGTTCTCCAGTCAGACAGCAGTTTCTCAGATCTGACCACCTGTTTCAGTGCCCAAGGCTTTGAGATCCCCGAGAGAAGGTTCTGATCCCACAGCCACTGTAACCAGCCCTGTACATTTGTCTTTGGATCAGAATGGGTCTTTGATCCGAGAGGTCTGTGTTGAGTCCAAGGGACAGGGTTCAGCTCTGATTTGTTTGGATTGTTCCCTTCCCCCTGGGTGCCTCGGCTCTAGACAGCTTGGGTCTGCTTCTCTCAGGACTGCAAGGATCCAGGGATGGCCCTGACTTCCTCTCCTCGGTGGCTTTGACTCCAAGGGGTGAGGGAGAGGTTTCTCTCGGTCCGTCAGCCTTCCAGGTTGTAGAAAAGGCTCTCTCTGCAGCCAGAGAACCGTCCTCTTCTGTCTTGATTCCTACTCCCCATTCTCCAGTTTTGAGTGCTGAGCCCATTATTTCTGTTACCACCCCACTGAGGAGGTTTGTCGGAAGAGGTTGTGCAAAACAAGGCACATAGACTCCCCCATGGAGTCTTTCATGGAGGACACAGACTTTGAGGAACATGAAGGATCTCCATGATCACTACTTGCTGTCTCCTTTGGTGACATCATGGAAGTCCTTAGGCAAAGAGGTGGATGGTCCTCCCAAAATCGTTCTCCTGAGGAGACTGCATTTCTGGAGGCTTTTGGGGCTGGGCCATCTACATCTTGGGTGACCAGCCTGGCAGATGAGCTTATTGACCTTGTCTCCCGCTGGGTATGGAAGGAGCAAGACACTGTTGAACCAATTCCCAAATGTCCGGATAAAATCCCATCTCCACCTGCAGACTCCCAGTTCTGGAGTAAGGGAGTTGCTGTGGATGCTAAAGTTGTGGCAGCAGCCACAAAGAATAAGCTAGCACTCCAGAGCTCCACTGTGCATCCCCCCGAACAACGGGTCCAGACTGATGGATATGTTTGGGAAGCGCATTTACACCTCAGTTCCTTTCACACTGAGATTGAATTTTATGGCCCACGTCACCCGTTTGCAGAGAGATTTGATCAAAGAGCTCTCAAATTCTGTCGCTGAGTCCATGTCGGAGGAGGACCTTAAGAAAGTTTCTCCCTGCAGCTGGCCTCTCTATCGTCTTTAGCTAACTCATTGATGAGGCCAATTTTCCATGCAGTGGAAGGTGCCTCTCAACCAGCCAGTTCAGGTGACATGTCTGGATGAGGCTCTCTGATTTTGCAGAACCCTTAAAGACTTCTTTTGTTAATGCCTCTTTCGATGGTTCCTCCCTATTCTGACCATCACTCAGGGATATGCTTACCTACAGCTTGTAGGAAGGAAAGACCTTATCTGCTTTTGGAATCAAGTTTTTTACCCCTCAGTGTACCTTCTCCAGGAACCAACTTGGTTGCAAGAAAGTATGGTTCTGTAAGTCTCGGGCATCTTTCCAGGACACAGGGAAATTTGTCTTCCAGAGGCAGAGGAGGAGGTTTCAATGGCAGGCGTCGCCCTAGAGGCAGAGAGGGATCCGCAGAATCAGGGCTTTAGGCATTCCTTTCCTGACAGGCCATATCAGTGCTCCTGATGTGCTGACCAACTGCTGTTCTTTGGAGGCACCCTGGGGACATTTTTTACTGCACCCAGAAGCCTGGACAAAGTATTACACAAAACAAATGGGTGCTTTACATTATATCCAGAGGCTGTTGCATTCCCTTTTCCCTTATTCCTATAAGACTAAATAGAAAACTCCCAGACAATTCCCGGAGTCAGAGGGAGTTAGTAGCCCTAGAAATCCAAAAGCTGCTTAAAAAAGCCATCTAAAAGGTCCCAACCAAACAGATAAGATTCGGAAATTACTCACACTTCTTTTTGGTGCCATAGAAATGGGGGGACCTCAGACCAATCATGGATCGAAGCAAATTGAATCAGTATATAAAAAAGTCAAAGTTCTGAATGGTTATGATACAGTCCATTCTGCCGCTTCTGTGGAAAGATGACTGGATGTGCTCCATAGATTTCCAGGACTTGTACTATCACATAAAGATGCACAGGCTCTCTAGGAAATTTCTGCGCTTCGGCTGGGAGCCAATCACTGTCAATGCAGAGCACTGCCCTTTGGTCTCAACACAGCCACCCCCGGTGTTCACCAAGTGCATGGCGGTGGTAACAGCTCACTTGAGACTCAGAGGATTCCAGGTGTTTCCGTACCTAGATGATTGGCTCCTTGCTGCCTCAACCAGGCATTGACTAATTCAAGCCAGAGATTATCTGATTCACATCTCAAACCTTTTAGGAATTTCTGTAAACTTGACAAAATCAAAGCAGACTCTGATGCAAAGTCCAGAATTTATAGGAACCCAACTAGATACCTTGCACATAGTGGCTTATACTCCATCACACAGAATATCTTTCTTGAGAGTTCAGATACAAAACATGCTATCTCACCCTTCTCCTCCTGCGAGGCTGGTATTACAGGTACTGGGATCCACGTCAACATCAATAATACTAATCCCCCTGGCCAGGTTTTTCATGTGGATACTCAATTGGTCTTGAGCAGTTCAGTGGTCATTCCTTCATCATCATCTTTCTATGCCTATAAAAGTCACACCAATCTGCAGACGTCATGTTCATTGGTACGTTCATTGCCAAGACCTGCGCTTGGGAAGGCCATTTTCTCTTTCCCCGCCATCAGCCAGAGTGACCACGGATGCTTCCCAGCTTGGGGGGGTGGTGGCATTACAACTGTAAGTTGGTCCAAGGCACGTGTCCCCATTATAGACCAGGTTGCATATCAAGGATGACCTCCTTCTAGGGACCATTGCTGTAAACACAGACATGTCAGTGGTCTGGTACATCAACAAACAAGGAGGAACTCAGTCTTACCCATTAAGCAGGGAGCCATGAGAGTCTGGGAATGGGTGAACTCTTCAGACCACAACAAAAAAGAAACACCAAACATAGCACTTCAAGAGAAATGGAAGAAATGGACTCCAGAAAATAGTGTAACCACAGTTCTATTTTCGCCTTTATCCAGAAAGGACTTCTTCAGAATAAATCAACCATGTAACCTTGTGTTATTTAAAAGAAAACCAATGACGAATTATGTATTTAAATAGTTTCTCCAACTAGTTTAAAGTCACATTCCTAATAAAAAATCAATAGCTATTAAATAACTGTAATCTTTAACGTTTAAAAAACATTTAATGTTATTAACATTTTCATTAAGGCCAGGTGCCGTATCTGCCTCAAGCTTAAGTTGTTACAGTGTTTCTTTGTCCCACTTTATTTTTGAAATCTCCCCCTCTCAAATGTAAAGGAACTGCTTCTTTTAGACTGCTTTCTAGTTGCAACGCACATACCCAGTAAAAACAACGTATTGGCGGACAGGCTCAGCAGGTCCATTTTGATTCCTCGTGAGTGGTCCCTCAACCAGTCAGTAGCAAACATGATATTTAGCCATTGGGGCCAGCCTTGCTGCGATCTATTTGCCTGTCCCCTCAAAATGTGCAGCAAGTATTTTGCTCTGATCCCCCACTCAGGGAGAGTCACTGAGGGATGCTCTAGTCTATGCTTACCATCCTCTACCTCTGATCCCTAGATTTCTTCAGAAAGTGAGCAATTTGAAGAGCTCCGTTATCCTTATTGCTCCCTTTTGACCTTGCCAGGTGTAGATACCCTTCCTATGGTCTCATCATAAGTATCCTCTGTGGATTTGGGAGCCTTCTCGGGATCTCACATCTCACCCATCAGAAATCCTGCACCCCAGTTTCCACTCCCTCAAACTAACCTCATGATTAGATGGCCCAGGCTTGCTTCCCCAATACTTAACTTTGTTCTGGCCTCTCAGAAGTCTTCCACTAAAAAGCTGTTCAAATGTAAGTGGAAAAGATTTTCTATATGGGCTTACAAAGAGGACATTGATCCTTTTTTAGGTTTGATTCCAGACATTTTACTTTTCCTTATCCACTTTGATCAAGGAGATAGCTTTTCCATGGTTAAGCTCCAGCTAGCGGCGATATCTAATTTTCACTCAGGAAACCAACATTTTTCCTTGCCTTCTACTAAACTATGTAAAGCTTTCATGAAGGGAGTTTTCCTTCTCAGGCCTCCATTAAAGAACCTTCTCCACAGTGGGACCTCACGGTAGCTCTTCAAGGATTAACCCATAAACCTTTTTGAGCCAGGAAGCATCTGTGATTTAAAATATCTTTCTTGGAAAACTCTTCTGCTGGTAGCTATTACTTCGGCGAAGTGAATCTCTGAATTGCAGGTGATATCAGCGAAATCCCTTTATATCGTCTTTCACAAAGATAGAGTATCCCTTCAAACTATAACCCTTCATTCATGCCCAAAATAGCCACTGAGTTAAATCTTAACCAATTTATTCAACTTCCAGTATTTTTCCCCAATTTTTTGAATAAAGGTGAATATATGCTACACCTTCTAGATGTTCATAGGCAGTTACAGTTTTATCTTCACTGAACAAAACAACAAAGCAAGTCTGATCAGCTTTTTGTGTCCTTTTCTTCTAATTGTTTGGGACAGGCAGTGTCTAATGTCATTTTTGCTAAATGGATTACAGACTGCAATTCATTGATTTATCATGCAAAAGATTTAAGTTTGCCTCGCCGGCCACCAGGTCCTTGTCAAATTCAACTGCATTTTCCTCCAGATCTTCTATTGATGATATTTGTGCAGCAGCCACTTGGTCTACTGTACATACCTTTGTTACTCATTACAAGCTGGACATTATCTCCAGAATCGGAGCTTCTTTTGGTTCGACAGTGGTCCCTCATAGCATTCTATGAAGGCCACCCAAGAGTTATGTAGGTGGGGACTCTGACCCAGTAGTGAGGAAGAATGAAAAGGACAAAATCAGATTTAAAAATTTTGTGCTTACCATAACTTGGCATCTGTGTTGCCCATTTTTCATTCTTCTTCACCCCCCCCCCATCTGTCCCCCTTCCTTTGTTCCTAGTAGATTTCCTAAATATCTTCAGAAACCACATGTCTTTGGTTTGAGCCTGCTCAGCATATTAAGTCTCATGGTTTTACTATGTTAAGTCAGTTTCATAAATATATATATATATATATATATATATGTGTGTGTGTGTTTGTGTGTATATATAGATATACATATATATATATATATATATATATATATATATATATATATATATACACATACACATATACACACACAGTGGATATAAAAAGTGTACACACCCCTGTTAAAATGTCAGGTTTTTGTGATATAAAAAAATGACACCACAATAAATCATTTCAAAACTTTTCCCACCTTTAATGTCACCTATAACCTGTACAATGCAGTTGAAAAACAAATAAATCTGTTAGAGGAAAAAATGTAAAAAAATACAAAAACGTACAGTCTTCATCTTTCTAGCAGACACCTGAAGATTTTGGGCCAAAAGTGACTGGTATTTGGAACTGTTCATAATTTTCTCCACCTTGACTAAAGCTCCAGTTCCAGCTGAAGAAAAGCAACCCCCAAGCATGATACTGCCACCACCATGCTTCATTGTGGGGATGGTGTTCTTTTGGTGATGCGAAGTGTTGTTTTTGTGCCAAACGTTCCTTTTGGAATTGTGGCCAAAAAGTTCAACTTTGGTCTCATCAGACCATAATGTATTTTCCCACATGCTTTTGGGAGACTTGTTATATTGTTTTGCAAATTTTAGCCTGGTCTGGATGATGTTCTGTGTAAGAAAAGGCTTCCGTCTTGCAACCTTACTCCATAGTCCAGACATATGGAGAATACAGGAGATTGTCACATGTAGTACACAACCAGTACTTAACAGAAATTCATGCAGCTCCTTTAGTGTTGCTGTAGGTCTCTTGGCAGCCTCCCTGACCAGTTTTCATCTGGTCTTTTCATCAATTTTGGAAGGACATCCAGTTGTTTGCAACGTCACTGTTGTCCCAGATTTTTGCCACTTTTTGATGGCTGTCTTTACTGTGTTCCATGGTATATTCAATGCTGTGAACATTTTTTGTACCCTTCTCCTGACTTGTTACCTTTCAACAATGAGATACCTTTGATGCTTTGTAACCTCTGTGCGAACCATGGCTTTTGCTGTAGCAGGCAACTGAGTAAATGTCAGGAAAATCCTACTAGGACAGCTGAACTTTATTTGGTGTTAATCAGAGTCCCTTTAATTGATGGTAGGTGTATACCCAAGATGACTGAATGCTGTAATTAAATCAAAAGGGGCTTCAGCAAAGTATTAGTTTAAGGGTGTGCACACTTATGCAACCAGCTTATTGCACTTTTTTTATTTTTTCCATTAACGGATTTAAAATGCCAGGCTTTTGTGATATAAAAAAAATGAGACCACAATAAATAATTTCAAAACTTTTCCCACCTTTAATGTGACCTATATAACCTGTACAATTCATTTGGAAAACAAACAAATCTGTTAGGGGACGTTGGTACTTCTCTTCCTTTTAAAATACTGTTAAACAAAACCTTCTAGATCTTTATCAGTGTTTTCTCTCCTAGTGTCCAAACTTCCACAGGATACCATCTGTTCCTGGAGACTTTCCTGTAGATTGGCTATACTTCACAATTTTTATCTCATCTCCTTCTATCCTAACCAGTGGTAATTGAGCCTCATCTGCCTCTACCCTTAGCGTATTTATTTCTTCCACAGACATTTCCATTTGTATCTTTTCTTGATTTCCATATTTTTCTGCTTTATACAGACTTTAATAGAATTTCTGAAATATTTCTAATACCTCTACAGGATCTCTTGTTGCCTTCCTTTGTTATAGGCTGCATAAGCTTGGTGACATCCCTTTCTACTTTCTGTTTCCTGAGTCATTGTACTAAAAGTATTTGTGCTCTACTGTTATTATAAAAAAACAGTTGGTTAACAACAATCTTTCTAAACTCATGCATATTATCGAGGTAATCCCTTATTTTCTGCTTAGCATTCTGCAGTTAATCCTCTTCTTGTTCTGTGAGATTCCCCCTATTCTGTAATACTTTAACATTTGTCAATTCCTCTAAATAATTCTTGATGCTTCTTAACCATAGCTCCCTTAATTTTTATTTCCACCCTATTTTTAAACTCCACCTTAATTTTATTCCACTCCCTAGCTATAATTTCAGAAGAAATTTCTATCCTCTCTAATAGCTCCTGAATAACCTCCACTACCCATTCCTTAAATTCCTTTCTTTTCAGCAGGTTGGTTGGAAAGTGCCTGTGTCTCATTTTTATTTCATTACCTTGTGTTTTTATTTTGGTTATTGTTGGCGCATGAGCTGAAATAGTTATTGAGTGTGTATCAAGACCTTCAATTAAATGTACATGTTCCTGTGAAATGTAAATTCTGTCTAACCTAGCTCAAATTTTATATCTTGGGGAATAATATGTAAATTTACTCTGAACTCCTTTTACGGAATTTACATCTTCCGTGACAAATAGTCTACCCTGTTTTGTTTTACTTTACCTTCTGGGTCCCTCAAACACATCTTCACTGTTGCAAATCACATTCTATTCCCCACATATAAGTAACATTCCTTGCTGAAAACTGATTATTTCTCCCAGAATTTTCTTAATCTTCATTATAGCAGTTTTAGGTGGAATTTAAATATATGCCATTGTAATCCTCCTCCTTTGCCAGTAGCCCCTTAGCACTGGAAATCTGCCATTATCTTTTTTATTCTCTTCTATCACTATTGGAGCTCCTCTTGCAATTAATATAAGTACTCCTCTTGTCCTTTGTCCCAGGTATTCCATTAAATAACCATCCTGAAAACCTTTCTTTATCAAATTCACATGTTGAGTTATTTCTGTGTCTCCTGAAACATAGCTATTTGCACTCTACATTTTAATATAGTTCACTACTCTTTCTTTTTTGTATTTATCTGAGAAACCATTGACATTTAAAGATGTTAACAGAAAGCATCATTGCATTAAAAAGTTATTATTCTCACCTTTTTTGTTAAATGTCTAACTCCAGCTTTTGTGTTAAATGCATACACTGTTTGACAGGTTGAACTTTTATACAGTTATTTCTTATCATATCCATTTGAGCTTATGTCACATCTTCCAAAACTTTTAGTTTTATTGAAAGCCCTCAAACAAAAAAAACAAGCAGACCCCCAATACCCCATAAAACATATTAACTTAATACTAACACACAAAACTATTTACATTTTCAAACACTGAAGTTTTACTCTCCAAATAAGAACATAAGTCCCAAAACTGACAGCCACACTCATACACTTGAGTTAACCTGAAAGAAAGGTTAAACATGCTTAGATGCATGGTGCAGCCTGTGCTTCTAAGTGCTAGTTGGTTTCGTCTTTTCTTTATAGCTCTTCCAGCTGGGAAAACCCATGAATGTTTTCAGAGAACATTATGTCCTAGCCAATTTCTCTTCTCAGTTTTTTTCAGCTAATCACTCTCCACTGGCCTGTAGCCAGTTTCTCTTTATCAGATTGTCTTCATGGAAACATGTAGACCAGCTGCAGAATTGCTACTGAGCATACATGCATTTTTTTCTAGAAGAAAGCCTCATGATATTCACTGTTCATTTTCATTTACTTGCTTAGTATTAAGACTTGCTACAAAATCAACCCAAGGTCCTTAATCCAGTCATTTCCCCATACAAGAATGAGCAAAAAAGACATTATTTTTTTCTTTTGTCATGCTGTTTAACCAGTTTTTTTTCATTGCATTGCCTACATTTCTTAAAACTGAACAAGAAGAGATAACAGAGAAAGAAAAAAAAAAAGCAGCAGCTGTTTACAATCCCCATTACCCTTAAAAATAACTGAGAAAACTGTACTTTATAGCATGCAGAGAAAACCATACACCACAAAAATAATAGAATTGAGGAAAAAAAATCTTTACTTAAAGTTGCCTTTCTCCCTCCTCTTCCACTCTCCAAGGCATTTTTTTGAATGTTAATGACATAAAGTAGGGCATATGCTTTAGAGTCCCCAGAAGTCTGATAAATTCTGAAGATGTTCAATATTTTCATATGTTCTTGTTCTGCCATATTTCACATGTATAATTATTGCATTGTAATACCACATTAAGTTACTGGTTTTATTCCTGTTCATCTCCATCTCCCAGTTCCTGTCTCTGCTTCATTTCCAACATACTCTTGATTCTTCTAGTCAGCTCTCTTGCTTCCTTCCTTCACTCCAGCATTTTCTGAAAAAACATTGGAAAAAGTTTCACAGGTACAGTTTCTCTCTGGTCTTTATTACCAGAAGAACATGAAGCAGAATTTCTCTCTGTTTCACAGCTTACCTTTTGTTGGACAAACTTTTGTATTTCTTCCTTAGCATGTACATCATCAAAAATGATTATGTCCAAGGAAGAATACTTTGAAGACAGTTGGGTACAGCAGTTTGAATCTCACACCTGCCTCTCGACATTCCCTGACTAGTGGAATACATTTGCTTCTCTTCTGCCTGGTGTACAATGAGTAATCATTCCCCATAAACACTCTGCTGTCTCCCACTTTTAATACTTTGTCCTTCTGCCAGAGTGTTGTCAAAATCAATTCCTTCTGCTGGTAAGATTGCAACTTTACTATTAAAGGTCTAGGTTACTTTCTTATAGCCAGGATTGGAACGTACACACGCTGTACCCTTTCATCTAAGAACTCCTGCTGTTGAATACCAGACTAGTTGCATATTTGTGCTTTCATAAAATTAATGCATTCTGTTCTTCCAGCTTCTCTGGTATAGCTGAAAATCTCATTATTTCCTGTGTGCTCTGTCCTCTAATTCTGTTATGTTTTTGAAACCTCTCTTCCTGAGCAGTCTCATATTCAGCCAGCCTTTTCTGCATTTCGACTTCTGATTTTTTCTAACCTTTTGTTGTTTGGGTATATATACTCCATCAATGTTTCATTTATTTTAACCAGGTCAGTGTGCAGTTGTCTTGTGTCTTCCTGTAGGTTATTAGAATTCATGTCTGGAAGTTGCATTGCTTTTTTGCTGAACAGCTGCAGAACTTTCCCCAGTCACTGTTTTCTTCCTCACTTTTTGTAGCTGATTTTTTTCCATGTCCTCTGTATTTATTTTTTTTTTCTGGCATCCAGGCAGTATACTTACTGGTCAGTTATTGAAATTTACCCATAACACAAGTCTACTGGCCTTCTCTGCTGAGTTTCTGTTTTCACACTGGAAGAGCTAGCAGTGTGCAGCCATCTTGGAAGACCCTGGCCCTGGCGGCATTGTCTGTTTTCTAGGATTGGGTATTGTACCCATCATTTGGAGTGATCAAGAAATTGGGGATAACATGGCCACTGTAAGGAGGATGGGAGACTAAGTAAATGCACAGCTAACCCCAGGTGGAGAATGATAAGCAGCAGCCTGCATGGCATTACAAGTGACCGTACAACCTAATGCCATTTTAATCCATGCACATGTGGGAGCATGCCTATCTAATGCTGCCAGGTAGTGCTGTACAGACAGCTGCAGAGCACATATGTACAGTTCTCGCCATGCTGGCTCACTTGATTGCCTCTGTCTGTTACTCCTGCTAGGGTCAGTTATGAAACTTGTTTTTGCTTTGTTAATGCAGAGAAAGAACTTAGAGGAGTGGATGAATAATTAAAGGTTTTCATGAATGGGGCAAGTGTGCCTTGTCTTTGGTTTTGATGAGTATTTTCTCCTTATTCTGTTGAGCAGGAATACACACAGTCACATTTTGGCCACCTTCATGTTCTTGGGCTTTAGCTGTCTTAGCATTATCAGAGGTTTCATTGCTGTTCTTATGCTCAATGCCGTTTTCCATGATCACCCTATGTTCAGTCTTGAAGTTTAGAATATGCTGTATAGCAGACTCCTTATATGATTCACATTCATCCTCCCATTTATCACTGGTTAACTAGAGAGACACCCTCACCCAATGACCATAAAGTAATACTGATTTTTAAAAATTGTGGGCTATTTGATGATGCCTCTCCCTAGGGGGTACGTACTTGTCTTTGTTTTGCTTGAACTGGTCTGGGAATGTTGTCAACATATACTTAAGAGTAGAGTTAAATCTTTCTACTGGACCGTTGGACTGTGAACGGTAGGGGTATTCCTTTGCAACTTTACAATGCAAAACTTTAACAAAGAAACTAACAAGTCTGACATAAAATTCCACCTCTCTTTAAGTGTTTCCCATGGAAAGCCCAGTCTGCTGAAAATTTCTTACAACTCATTTGCCACCTTTTCTGCCTCATAACAGGACATAGCTGTCATCTGAAAGCGCTTCGCATCTTTGTATACCATTGCAAATGTATGACACTTATCTGTGTTTTTTTGGGATATTCAGGGGCTGGCCCCTTTGAAATGGTTCCTTAGTAGCAGATAAGGACACTTGTCAACCTTAGGGCTCTGCTAATGACTTGCAATGCCCTCTCATGTCTTTGCATATACCTGGCCAATAAAAAAATTACATAAACCTCCTTAAATGCTTTGTCCATGTGGCCTGAAAAAGAAATGCAATGGTTATGGCTGAAAGTGCTTGAGAGTAGGCCATTGGGACAGACCGCTACTGTTTACTTCAGCCTGTAGCATTCATTTAGAAGTAGAAGGCCACTATCTCTACAATAGCCTGTAGTCCTGTTATGTTTGTATATAATGTCCCGTCAGGGAGTTGGAGCATGTGAGTGCATTTGGTGGGACCTGAAAGATGGTGAACTATGCCTGGGCAGGGTGAAGCCAGAGGAAACTCTGGTGGAGGTCTGTAGCAGTCCTGAAGTGCAAATCAGTCATCGGACCTGGATATAGGGGTAAAAGACTAATTGAACTATCTAGCAGCTGGTTCCCTCCGAAGTTTCCTTCAGGATAGCTGGCACTCGGCGGACACAGTTTTATCTGGTAAAGCAATGATTTGAGGTCTTGGGGCAGAAACAATCTTAACCTCTTCTCAAACTTTAAATTGGTAAGAAGTCTGACTTGCTGGCATCGAGCCGAGCGCGGAATGCAAGCGCCCACTGGGCCACTTTTGGTAAGCACAACTGGCATTGCAGGATGAACTGAACGCTGGGTTAAGGCACCCGATGCTCATCAGACCCCAGAAAAGGTATACATATCCTTCTTCAGAATCTGGAACTTCTTTGGCTATCACTCCCAAGTTCTACAAGATGGAATTCAAGCACTGTACCACTCTCAGCTCTTGTGTGCTCTTCCCTAGTTCCATTTTCAAAGAAAGTGTAGTATTTTTGACAGCTTTGGCTCACATTCAGGATTGTCACTACTGCCCAGTTATTCCCTGATGTAAATCCTTCCAGAGGGCATCCATTACATTTTGACAGCTGTGTCTCAGATTTAAGCTTGTTGCTACTATGGAGCTCTTCCCCTTAAGCAGCCACATCAACCGGTTCCGTTGGAAATATTGGCAGTAGTTTGATCTCCCCCACTGCCTTCCTCATGCAGTGGTTTCCATGCCTGGCTTCTTGTGTTCACATGTACATACGGTAATATATTTTCAAAATAATTTCCTGTTGACACATCTGCAGGAATGCCATCAAACATTGCCAAATGATTACATACTTGTGCCCCTTCCCAGTCCAAGTGAACTTTGAACAGTGGTAAATAAAACAATGTCTCTTCCATGACCTATTTGGAGCAGATCATGTAGGCAAGTGTTACTCCTGTTTATCGCTTGCAGGTTTAACAGTAGCCAAGTCTGATGTGGTATCCCTCTAAACAATGGTCTGTTTTTCCATGATAGGGATCAAGCCATTGTGGTGGTTGGGAACAGCTGTTGTCTCAAGACAGACCACACTACTGTGATGTCATCTAGCCTGCCTCCTTTATTTAGCTTTTGTTTCCACCCTGTTAATGTGGAGATTTGTACTGTACATGCCCCACTTGGTTACATCAGAATCATCAAACCCCAAGGAGTTTGCATTTACTGGAGCTGTTTCCTGCCTTTGGTTGTGGAATCTGTGCCCCCCCCCCAATGGGTCCATTTTATTTGCATGTACTTCTAGGCAAACCTTTCTTGTACTGCTGTGCTTTGCTGACTTACTAGAGGTCACCCTTTCTGCCTGTTCCCTTAACAGTGTTATAGTCCTATTCTGTCACCAGATTCTCATCATCAGACATGGTAATTAGTGATTGCTTCCTTATTATAAGGTCACCTAGCATTTCAAGACTCGTCTTTTGACATTCACTCACCCAGTTGTTAAAGTGTTTATGCGGTGAAATCACTGATAGTATCCTTTGCTTTTCGCCCATGTTCTTTGATTTTTCCTTGTAAGCTTCATGAGTTAACTTAAGGTATTTGCACAGTTTTTAACTTTGATGTAATCCAATCAGTGTCATTTAACTTGCCTTTTATGGGTTTTTCCTTACCCCTGAGCAGAGGTAATTAAAACCTCACCCATTGCTCCTGGTCTGTTAATACTGATTATACATACATTCAAATATGTGAGTAAGACTCTGTCATCCTTATCTTTTATACTAGAAAAAACAGTTGTAGTGCTGACCTTGATATGTACTGATGGGTTTTCACCACTGATATTTGACTGCCTTTGGTAAAGATTGAGCATCTCCTTCTTGCACTTGATCCATTTTCTCTGTTTTGTAAGTTCTTTTTTCTGTCTGTAGCTTCATGATGTTGCTTCTTATTTTTGGCTTCTGCTTATTCCTCTTCTTGCTGCCTTTGCATTTTGAAACAATTCCTTTCTCACTTGTTTTGAGGTGTCTTCTCCAAGTCCACCTCTCATTTCTGAAGACCAGACTACATTTTGAGATGATCCACAGACCTATTGAGCCATTATCACATTATTTGTACGTGCAACCTCTGATAATCTGTCTTGTGCTACAATGGGCTGAACTTCTGCTACACACAAGGTGGATGTCAACTTTTCCGTTATTACACCAGCATATGGGAGTCCTTTAGTTTGCACTGTTTAACCTCTTTATGTTGCTGATATTTTGGCATGCCCTTCAGTGCTGATTTTTCCTATTTACTACCTTACCTTGTCTAAAAAATAAAATAACTGTTGTGTAGTATATAGTTGCTTATAGTTTTGTATATTTACCTTATGGTTGTAGGTTACACAACCATTTTGGCAGCAGAACCTTTTTCAGAGTGTAAAAGTCCATTTTATAAGAGTTCACTATTCCCACCAATAATTGCCAGGAATATTGCAAACCATGTTGTTGGCCAGTGTTGATATGAGGTGCTGAGCCTTGAGCATGTATGGCCAGTGAACACGGATGCTTTGGACTATAATAAACACTAGCTACAACTAGAAAAACTTCACACTAAAGAACTGTAAAGCAGAGTTAGGAATTTACTCACATCAGTCGTTCAGTGCTGTTCTATCAATGATGAGTGTATCTTAGATAAAACTAATTTGCATTCACACACACAAACCTGTTTTAATGCTGCTTCCCCTACCTGAGTTAACCATAAAACACTGCTGTCAACCAGAGCAATCTGGAACACCCATTTCACAGTTGCTCTGTACTCTTAAAATGAGCTAAGCAGTCTTGCTGTTCAGAAGATGGATGCAGACAGGTGTACTTCACCTTTTTATGCAGCTGCCCTTATATATACCAGTAAGCAGCCAGCCACAAGCTTGAGAGAAGGAGTAATGAAATTCTTTACTTAAAATAATTAAAAGTACAGTTTGAAAATTTTGCACAGAGAAATGTAAAATAAATAGTTTTAGAAAGACTTAATGGCATAAACAGGATATTTAACAGCTAGCTGTTTCTGTCACTACCATTAACTGAAGATTAGAGAAACCTGAATACCTCTAACTGGTTCGTTCATTTAGTATTTGCAGAAAATAAACTGTTATGGTTTATAGAAATAAGCTTACTGACGCTGGGCAGTAGGGTGCCTCTCTCTCTCTCCTTATCTGCAGTCCACCAAAACCTAACAGGAAAGTGCAGGCTGACTGGCGTAACTGCTTGAGCTGGTTTTCAAAGAAAGGATGACTTTACAAGAAGAAATTGTTGAGGGTTGTTTTGCACTGAATCATTACTGCGACATATTCATTTAGCACAGTCCTTTATAGACTAGATGTCCTTCCATATCACTGTTGCTGTATTCTTTGCATAAGGGATCTCCTGCCAAAGACCGCCCAAAGTCCAGCCAGTTTACAAAAGCCTTTAGATCTTATAGGTACCGTATGTAATGTATATATTCCTTATGCAAGGCATAGGGCATAAAGGTGATGTACGGATCCAAACATTCAGAACTTCATTGCCACCAGACTGAATGCCATTATCGAACATCAGTCTGAACGCCCTTTTGCAGTGCTGGTTGCCAAGCCGCTTTCATATAAGTGCTGTGTTGGGGGTTTCTTCCCTCCTTTTTTCAGTGTTGTCTTGCATTTGTGTTCATGTCATCCAGAAAGGGAAAATGTCAGTGTGGGAGGCAAATTCCCCATAAAGACCATCATAGCCAGTGTATTTTTTACTTGGATACTTTCCATGACCATATGCAGTGTTCTGTATGTCAAGAATTTGTCCCAAAGACTCTTTGTAGTCATTTATCGTATTTGTCAATATACCTTGAGAACGAACGACTTAAGCTGTTGGCTCAGGATGCTATGGCAGAATCGTTCCATCCCGAAGGCCAGCTATCTGCCAAGAAGAAGGCCAAGAAACCTAGGTCTGATCCAATTGCTGTCCAGCCTCCTCTGGGTGTCTCTCTGGAAGTTAGTAAAAGCCCTGAAGACAGTCTGGTGCCTACCTTTGATTCCTCTGCCACAACCCATTTGAGGCTGGCATGGATCTGAACTCTCACACGCTCTTGGAGGCTTTTCCAGTGTCTGCTGTGGAAGTCGAGGGGATCTGTGACTGATTATTTCCAAAGGACCAAGAAGGATTCCATTTTAGTGAGGGAGGAGATCCCTACTACAATTATTGAACCTTGCCAGGGGTCTGAATTTTCGAAGTTACTTGGGTAGAGTCCCACTTACAAGAAAACCAGAAAACAAAACATATTTCCCCTTTTGCTAAAGATCCCGGTGTGAGTGGCAGGATTATACTTGGGTGGGGGGGTCACTGCTTTAATGGCATTGAGGCTTTCTCAAGGGGTATATGTCCCTGCCCTTCTCTGGTCTTCCACCCCTGTTAAGAGGCCAGATGAGGACTTAGATTCTGAGGAAGAATCTCTTGCATACTTCTGTCATATTCCTTCCCATCTAGACTATGGTTCAGAGGAAGAGGATTCCTTAAGTCTAGATTCCCCTTTGGAGAAATTATCATTTGGGGATACTATGGCCTGTATGATGGAGTATTTTAAGTGGGATTGCTCCCAGGTGTCTGACATCCAAAAGAAGTACTATTCTATAAGTGGAATCGCCCATATTATCGGCTGTTTTTCCTGTTTTAGCAGTCCTTTTGGGCACCTTTATTGTTGCCTCTGTAGTTCCCAATTCTCAGCGTTCTGCTTCCAAGAAACCTGACAGGTTCTGCAAGGTGCCTGAGGATTACAAGCTTTTGTATAAGTGCTCTTCTGCTGATCCTTCAGTTGTTTCAGTCTCCTCTGATAAACCATCTAAGCTGTTGCCATCTACTAAGCTGCTTCCTTTGGATAAGGACCATTCAGCCATGGAAGGTTGGGTAAGAAAGTTTATACTGCTGCCACTCTTTCTTTTAGGGCTATTAATTACCAGACCCACATGGCCAGGTACATCTTGGCTGTTCTTTCACAGGTAGCTAAGGTCATGTCTGACCTTCCTGATTCTGATAGAAAGACTTCAGCTCCTTCCCTGCTTGGATCCACTTTTCAAGTTGCCCATCACTCCATAAAATGCAGCTATGATGCTGCTGCTGATGCCTCTTCGAGGGCTGCTACCTTTGGTTCTGTAATGAGGTGTTATTCTTGGCTATGTTTTCAGGCTTTACCTGATGACAGTAAAGCCAAGCTTTCGCTTGCCCCTCTGGTTAACAAATATCTTTTTGTGACACCTGAGCTGACCTGTTTAAGTCCCTCCATGATAAGATTAAGGCCTTGCATGAACTCAAACATATTTTTGTCTCCCCTATGACCAAGTTCCATAGGAATTACCCCTCTGTTTCCCTATATTCATAGGTAAACTCGCCCTCCTGCTAAGGGTAAGAAGATCTTGACACGTTAATCCTGCTAAATCTACTCAGACTCCATCTCAGAAGTCTTCTTTTTGGAACCAGTCTGTCTCCATTTGACGTTTGGCCTTCCTCTCCCCTCAGCCAGGTCCCCTTGTCTCTCCATCTTTCTCTGTCTCTTCCAACTTGGCATCAGATTACCTCAGACACCTGGGTGCTTTATTTGTCAGAGGTATTTCATGGTTTGGAAATCCCTTCCTCCCTTTTCAGACATTCCTTCACCTTCTCTAGAACATCTTCCTAATTTCCTACAGGTTCTGCAATCCCTTTTGGATCAGAGCACTATTCATCTTGTTCCCCCCCATTAAGGTAGGGAAGGGATTTTACTCTAGAATGTTTTTGGTTCCTCAAAAGGAGGATATGTGGAGACCAGTTCTGGATCATTCTTTGATCAACACCTTTCTGTAGGTTCCTTCTTTCTGGATGCTGTCCCTTCAGACCTTGTTCCTCATTCTTTCCCAGGCCTTTATGGTTTCTCTAGACATCAAGGAACGCCTAGCTTCACATCCGCATTCACCCTCTGTTCAGGAAATGTTTGTGTTTCTCTGTTTCTTTCTTGTATTTTCAGTTCTCTGCATTGCCCTTTTGCCTTTCTACTGCCCAAGGGTATTCACTAAATGCCTCACTCCTCTCATTGATTTTTGCAGGCTTTGGGAGATACAGATTTTTCCTTATCTGGACGACATGCTCATTCATGCTCCTTCTCCCAGTAGTCTGTTGCAGGATCTCCAGTTTGCCACTTGTCTTTTATACAGTCTGTGGTTCACTATAAATCTCAGGAAGTCAGTCTTGATGCCCTCCCAGGATCATACTTTCTCTCTGCTGCAGGCATCAGACTGTTCCCATGCTGAATTATCTTCCAGCTCAAAACTTTGTGTCCCTACTTCCTCTGCCCTCTGTCATGACCAGGGAATTTCTCAGGGTTCTGGGATTTATGTCTTCCACTATTTCCATGCTTCCTCTTGCCAGGCTCCACATGAGGAAATTTTCAAACCAGTCTGGCTTCAAGACAGACTTTCAGCATGGCTGCACATTGAGAAACAGCTTAATTCTACCTCTCCCAGTGTGAAAACAGAAGCTTAGCAGAGAAAGCCAGTGAAGTTATATTTCTGGGTAAATTTCAGAAACTGGCTAGTAAGTGGATGCCAAGAAAAAAGAAATGCAGAGGACCTGAAAGAAAATCATCTACAAAAGGTGAGAAAAAAACACTGAGAAAAGTATTGCAGTTGTTCAGCAAAAAGTAGTGCAAGCTCCAGACATGACTTCCAGTAACCTAGAGGAAAGTATAAGACAACTGCGCACAAACCTGATTAAAAGAAGTACTGATGGAGTGTATCAACTCAGACAAAAAGATGGGAAAAATTGAAGCAGCTTTAAACAGATATTCAGATGAGGTGATAAAGCTGCAAAAATCAGTTTGAAATAGCTGAATATGAGACTGCTCTGGAAGAGATGTTTCAAACAATAGATCCAAAGATTGACAAAAAATGCTTATGGCCACAGAGATCCCAATAAGTGCTCGTTCACTTCCAAAACCAGTAAAAAGTTAGACGAAAGCAACCAAGTTCTGAAGAAGCCCATTATAATGGGTGAAAGCGCTTAACAACAGTTTATGCCAACAATATTTAATGTATTTATTTTGTATTTATTTTAGTTTTTATTTCTATTTTGTCATGCAATAAATACTTGAACCGTGAAGTGGCTGAGGACAGTTGATTTTGTCTAACTTTTTACTGGTTTTGGAAGTAAACGAGCACTTATTGGGATCTCCGTGGCCGTAAGCATGTTTCAAACAATAGAATTAGAGGACAGAGCACATAGGAAAAACCGGAGATTTTCTGGTGTACTAGAGAAGCTGGAAAGGAACAGACTGTATAAATTCTATGAAAGCACAAATAATCAACTGGACTGGTATTCCACAGCAGTTATTGTTAATTTAAAGGGCACATTGTATGCTTCAAACCTGGCCATGAGAAAGAAATCTTGACCTTTAATAGTAGAGATGCAAGCCTGTCAGCAGAAGAAGTTTATTCTGACAGAACTATGGCAGAAAGACAAAGTACTAAAACTGGGAGACAGCAGAGTGTTTGTGGAGAATGATTATTCCTTGTACATCAGGCAGAAGAGGAGTAAATATATTCCACTATTCAAGGAATGTTGAGAAGCAGGCATGAGATTAAAATCACTGTAGCCATCTATCTTCAAAATATTCTTCACTGGAGGGACAAAATCATTTTTTAAAGTACATGCTAAGGAAGAAATACAAAAGTTTGTCCAGCAAAAAGTGAGTTGTGAAACAGAAGGAGATTCTGCTTCTTGTTCTTCTCGTAATAAAGACCACAGAGAGACTGTGTCAGTGAAACCTTTTCCATGGAAAATGTTTGAGAGAAGGGAAAAAAGTGCAAGAGTTGACTAGAACAATCAAGAGTATGTTGAAAATGAAGCAGAGACAGGATTTAGGAGGCTTGACAGAACACAAAATAACAAAATATTGTCCTCTTTTGGACTTTGTTAAACTTGGAGGGGACTCTAAAGCTTATGCCCTAGTCCATGTCATTAACATCTCAAAAAATACTTAGGAGGGGTAAGAAGAAGAGAAAGTACACTAAGTAAAACAATTTTTTTGTTAATGGTACTGTTTTTGTAGTGAGTGATTTTATTTGCATGCTATAAAGTTTTCTCAGTTATTTTTAAGTGTAATGGGGATACGAATGTAAAAAGGTGCTCCTGTTTTTTTCTTTCTCCCTTCTCTCTTCCTCCTTGTTCACATTTTGTCAGAACTTCAGTGTAAAAAGAACAAAAGTCTGGTTAAAAGAGCTTGACAAAAGAAAAAATGGCGTGTGGTGTGCTTTTTCTCATTCTTGCATAAGGGAATAAATAAGAGATGGCAAGTAAATTGAAAAGAATATTGAATAGTATACAGTTTTTCTAGCAAGTAAATGCATGTAGTAGCAATTCTCTGTGTTCCTCGTCTCCAGCAGACTGATAAAAAGAAATTGAGATAATGTTCTTTAAAAGCATTCCAGTTTTTACTCGGCTGGAAAAGCTATAAAGATAAGACAAAACCAGACAGCACTTAGTTGAAGCACAGGCTGCACCATGCATCTTAGCATGTATAAACTTTCTTTAGATTAACTCAGTTCTGTGAGTGTGGCTGTCAGGAACATTTGTTCCTATTAGGAGGGTAAAACTTCAATATATGAAGATGTACATGGCTTTGTGTGTTATTATTTACATTAATATGTTTTAGGGGAGTATTAATTGGAGTGTGTTTTTTTTTTTTTGAGGGGTTTCAATAAAACCAAAGTTTTGTAACATATCTTCAAATGAATATAAAAAGAAAAAAGTGAATAAAAGATCAACTTGCCAAACAAGCGTATGCACAAGCTGAAATGAAATATTTAACAAAAAGCTATTTATTTATTAATTTATTTATTTTACATTTGTTTACCGGGAAAGCCCAACTTGACAGAAGTCCTTTTTCAGCAGAGGTCCCGGGGGAAAAAGTTACAAGAGTAACAAATACACACAGTAGAGAAACAAATACAGCCAAGTGAGAAGCAAATACATACAAGATAGAGGTTTCAGACTCAATAAGTAGAGCAACAGTAATTTACATAAAAATGGTTATTTACATTTAGTGGGTATATCCAAATGATTATGCACAGTTAAAATGAAACTACCATTAGTGGTAGAGCATGCTAGTAGAGTAAGAGTAATAATAATAGAGTGAAAAGGAGGAATAGGTTATCCAGAGGAGTTGCAGGTGCAGAACCAGGTGTTAGTAAGGTGCGCTTTTAGAACTTTTTTAAATTGAAGTGTTGAGGAGTTGATTACTAGTGAGTTAGGTAGATTATTCCAATCATTGGAAATGTAGATGGAAAAAAGTGATTCACCTGCTGAATTGTTAGCTTTGGTGATGTTGTAGAAATAGTTTGTTGCTGGATCGAAGGTGTCTTGAGGAGGAATATGGCTGAGTGATATCTTTGAACGCAGGTTTTTTTTTCTGATAAGAGTATTTTGTGGGCGAAGGTAAGTTGATTAAAGAGAAGAAGTTGAGGGAGTTCAAGCCACTTGAGCTGCGCAAGTGATGAACAGTGATGTGACTTGTATGAGGGATTAGTGGCAAACTTGGAGGTTTTATTGTATCAGGCTTCGAGTTTGGCTAGATCTGTCTTGCGGAGGTTGGTTAAGATTGGGGAGGCATACAGAAGAGTTGAGAGGAGGTGAGCTCTAGCAATGGTCACTTTTGTGTTATTTGTCAGAAATCTGTTGTTTCTATATAGACCACCAAGATTTTTGTGAACTTTTTAATGGATTGGGAAATGTGAATATCAAATTTCAGGTTATTGTCAATTTCCACTCCTAGTAATTTGGTATGGTTTGTTGGGGTGATAATAGTTTTTTTTTAGAGAATACTGAAGGTTGTGGATGGGGAGGTGTATCTGGTTGGGTAGAAGAGAAGTTTTGTTTTATGGGATTTAGGATAAGTTGGGAGCTAGTGAACCAGGATTCAGTGGATAAGAAGGAATCTTGAGTAATGGAGGTCTTTGAGGGAGGAAGCTGAGCAAATTAGTGTAGTGGCATCAGCATACTGAACCATTGAGGCCTGGGTTGTAGCAGAATGGAGCTGGTTGGTAAAAAGGGAAGAAAGAAGAGGACCCAGGATCGAATCTTGTGGAACCCTAAATGTGACCGGGAGAAGGGGTTTAAGATCCTGTTGCCAGCAGACAGCCAGTTGAAGTTCTGCTTGGTAACTTTGGAACCAGGTGATAGTGAAGTGACAGGGAAGAGAGGACATAGATGAGTTTGGAGTGGTTGACCCATGTCAAAGGCCTTGGACAGGTCCAGGAATATGGCTGATACATATTGTTCATTGTTTCTATGCTGGTTAACTGTATTAGTAAAGGACAAGTAGGGCTGTGATGGTGCTGTGAGAGGGGTGAAAACCATGTTGGGTATTAGGAGCTTGTGTGTAAGGAGATGGTCCATAAGTTGGGTGTGTATGACCCTTTCCAGAATTCTTGAGAGGGGATATAGTTGCAATTGGGTGATTTTAGTTCAGTGGCATTACCTGCTTTGTGTAAGGGTAAGATGTGGGAGATTTTCCAGATGGTGGGGACATAAACTTCAGATAATCACCTGTCTATAACTGTGGCTACAGGTATGCGATTGCTGCTGCTGCAGTTTGCAGGAAGTCAGCAGGGAGATTGTCAGCAGCTAAGGTAGTGGGCTTATGTTTATTTAGTAGTTTTTTGATGGTGTTACTGGAGACAGAATTTAGTGTAAACTGGTTGTTGCTTTTGGGAGGGTGTAAACTGTTGGGGTTTGGGGTAGGAGATGTGTGGTTGGGGCTGGTCTGGGTCATTGCAAGTTGTTGAATTGATTCTGTGAAGTAAGTATTAAATTGACCGGCTAAGTTTATGGAGTTGTTGACTGTTGGGGTGGGAGTGGTTGTTTTCCAGGATGCAATATATTAACTGCTGCCCAGAATTTTTGAGGGTTATTTTGATGTTTATTCTGTATGTTGTAATAGTAGTTGCTTTTGTGTAATTTTACTAGTTTTTTGTTTTCCTTCGGAGTTCTAGGATCTCTTGTTCTGAGTAGGGATCTGGATTCTTCACTTAGCCAGGGTGCATATTTTGATTTCACTCTAATGGTTCTGGGGGGGGGCATGATAGTTGAGTATGTTTAGGAAGGTGGAGTTAAAGGAGCGAATGGCTTCTTCTAGAGGCAGATGCTTGAGAGGTTCCCAATTGCAGCTCTTTATGGTAGAGATAAACCTGTTTGGATCAAAGTTTTTTTGTTTCTGATTAGATGGATGAAGGGCTGGCAGTTTTGATGAATGCAGTTTCTTAGGAGAAAGTTTGGTTTGTGGTCACTAAGGGAGTCAGGGAGACAGCCTGAGTGGGATGAGAGATCTGGGGTTGCTAAGTAAAATTCAGTCGAGGATGGATTGATTCCTAGAAGATTTATCAATCCTAGTGGGAGATATGATGAGTTGGGTGATGCCGTAAAGGTTAACATGGGATGTAGGCTTTGGAGAGGAACAAAGGAGCCAGTCAATATTAGTCACTCATTAGTATAGTTTCTTTTGCGAGAGATGTGGAAGTCCATTGTACTACACTTTACTTTCAAATGCGGCGATATTGTTGCCTGGTGGAATATATCCAGCTATGATATTTAGGTGTTTTTTGGGGTTAATAACTTAGCAAATATTAATTCTGCGTTATCAAATTCAGGTATGGAGAGGTCCAGAAGATCTAGTATAAGGTGATCTTTGAATAAGATAGTAACACCCTCTCCTTTTTTGTTTTTCCTGGCTTTATGTAAGATGTGTAACCGGGTCAGTAATTTCATTCCTACTGATATCTGGTTTAAGCTATGTTTCTCTTAGTGTTACAGTGTTAGGGGAGTCAAGGGATAGTAGGGCATGTAGGTCATGGACTTTGTTTGCTATGCTTTTTACATCCTTATTAAGGATAAGAAGGGAAGATTTGCTTCCATAGTGGAGCATAGCAAGTATTGATGGTGAGGGGATGGCTAATGAACTGTATTTGGGGGTGGGATCAATATTAGGGTGAATGTCTCCTGAGCACCTTAAATGCCTAATTATGTGTAAAAGCTTGGAGAGTTTGTGTTGAAGTTTTGAATTTGTCAGAGCTACTGGTGATGTGAGATGATGAGGAAGGACTTTGTGTGATAGTCTGTATAGGTGGTGTGGAACAGGGCTGAGGCTATAGTGTGGTGTTGTGAACAACTAGGGTAGTGGAATGCAGAGGTTTACCAGGGAGGGGGGTAGAGGAGAGTGAGTGTAGGAGTTTAAGTGTTACGCTAGTAGAGATATGGAGGAGTGTTGTATTAAAAAGCTTCATTTTAAGGTTGAGCTGGTGTGTGAGGTTGCAGTAGATGATGTGATGTTGTAGGATTCGGTATTGGGTGGTGGGTTTGGTTTTGCTTAAGTCTAAATGTAGGTGTAGTGGGTGGTGGGAATTGGGGGTAGGGTACGGAAGCGGAGTGAGCCCAAGTGCAGTGAGGGCAAATGTTGCGGGTAGAACCTATGAAGGCAGATTACAGCATTAAGTCAGCCGAAAAAAATATCTACAAGATGGAACTAAGGTAGGCAGCAGATCAATGCCATCTAAGACACCAAATCAGGTGGAAATGAAAGAAATGGAGACATAGTTAAAAAGTAACGAGAATTATTTAGAGGGACTGAGAAATATATTGCAAAATAAGGAGAATCTCACATAGGAAGAATAGGAGCAACTGCAAAATGCTAAACAGAAAGTAAGGCATTATCTTGGTAATATGCACGATTGCTGTTAAGCAACTGTTTTTATAATAACTATAGAGCACAAAACATTTAGAACAACGACTCAGGCAACAGAAAGTAGAAAGAGCTGTTGCCAAGCTTAGGGAGCCTATAACAAGGAAGGTAATGAGATAGAAGTCTGTATAAAGTAGAGAAGTATGGAAATCAAGAAAAGGGACAGATGGAAATGTTTATGGAAGAATTAAATATGGCAAGGTTAGAGGTAGATGAGGCTCAGTTACTAACAGGATAGGAGGAGATGAGATAAAAATGGTGATGTATAACAGATATACAGGAAAGTCCCCAGGAATAAATTATATTCCTGTAGAAGTTTGGAAGCTAGGAGGGAAATAATAAATATCTGGAAGGCTTTGTTTAGCAGTATTTTAAAAGGTGAAGAAGTACTAGCATCCTGGAAGAAAGCAGTGGTAGCTGTAATGCTTAAAGGGTAGAGATCCATTGGATCTGGCTTCATACAAGCCCATTTCAATACTGAACTGTGATTATGAAGTGTTTGTGTATAATGGCTAAATGAATTGCAGAGGTGATGCCAAAATTGATAGATATGGATCAGTGATGTTTTGATGGTTTTGTGGAGGGGAGACAAACATTCAACAACATTGGAAGAACTTTGATGAACCAGAGGGAAGTAAAATGCAAGAAAATACCATTGTTGTTGGTGTGTCTTGTGGTGGGATTAAGCTGGGACTTTATGAGCAGGGCAATGGAAGCATTTTCATTCCCTGATAAAATTTTAAGGTCGATTAGGAGGATATATGAGGAAGTCGATTAGGAGGATATATGAGGAATCAGAGGTAGAAATTGAGGTGGGTGGGTTCATCTCTGATGATTTCTGCTTGAACAGAGGAACTAAGCAGGGATGTCCTCTTTCCCTTTGTTGTTTGCATTATGTTTAGAACCATTGGCAAAGAATATAAGGGATGTAATTGGTATGGTAGTCAGGAGAGGCTGGCTTTATTTTCAGATGATATTATTTTAAACCTGATAAAATCAGACAGGGACATTGCAGTGTTGTGGAACATTTTGAGATGTCTTGTATGTATGTTGTTGGGATACAAAATTAATGAAGCTAAAACTAAGACAATAGCAGTAAGTTATGTACCCACACATGAATTGATCCAGTAATATGCATATTTATGGGGACATGATAAAATAAAGTATTTAGGAGTATGGAGTAAAAATGATTCAGGTGTAGCAGCTAAAAATATGTGGGAAGAGACTAAACAGAAGATAATACAAAACAGAGAAATTGGAGGTTCTGTTATATGGATATTGATAGTAAGATGTAAACAGTTAAAATGTTTTTGTCCCTTTAATCTTGTACACATTTCAGGCATATTTTTATCAGCCAGAGGAGAAGTTGTATATAGCAATTAATGAAGAGCCGAAGGATTTTATATGGGAGAGGAAGGGGAAAGAATCAAGTGGGATAAGTTGATTGTTGATTCTTCGTAGAACACGGTGGATTGTGATTACCTGATTTCAAGGGGTATTTTAGAGCTACACAGTTAAGGCTCCTATACATAGCACAAGCAGAAACCTATAATTCAAAGTGGAAAGTGATGTTGAAACGGGGAAGCTCAAGAAACAAGGAGAGACTGTGATTTTGGATACAGACTTTTAAAGAAAATAACAATGGTCATACAGAATATTATATTCATAAATTAGCATAAATTATTACAAGAACTAAACCAACATGAGATTGGAGTTTCTGCCAGTAGGGATTACTGCAATTAGGGATATAGACAGTAGGCAAGAGGGGGCAGGAATTTATTGGAGAAAATTGGCAAAGAAGCCAAGGTACTGGAAGCAAAGAATTATAGAGAGGGAAAGGTAATCTAATGAGATGATGACAGGTATTGATTTAGACTGTAGGTTGATGATTGCCTTCCCTGTCAAGGATTGATATTGGAATATAGGTAAACAGACAGAAATAGGGGGTCCTAGATGAGAGACCAGCACAGGTGGAGTTTTTAGTGGAATCTGGAGCAGAAGCTGTTAAAGGAATAATTAATAGAGCATATAAAATATTGCATGATAACTATAAGAACCTCAGAGGAGGTTAGAAAGGATTGAGGAAAGAGATTGGTTAAGTAATTCACAAAGAAACAATGAGGAGTATATGTTTGTCTCCTAAATATGCAATGCAATCTAGAAGATTTGGGATTTTTGCTTGAAAATGTTTATACAGATATTTTTGTACCCAAAGTAGACTACAAAGAATTTTATCTCAGGTAGACTGCAAATGTTGGAGGTTTGATGGGGAAGAAAGAGGTAATTAGGAACATATTTTCTGGGAGTGTAATGAGTTGGCAGGCTTTAAAGATTCCCTACTTGACAACTTTCAGAGATATTGGGTGAGCAATTTGGTATAACTAGGGAAATGATTTTTCTGATCTATGATACAGAATCGGAAATGCCTAGATATAGTAAGGCTTGCTGAGTCTGATGAATGCCAGAAAAGCAATTACTAGAAAATGGGAATCAGTCTAAACCAGCTGTACTAGA
The DNA here is from genome assembly GCF_019279795.1 of Protopterus annectens. Lineage (NCBI taxonomy): Eukaryota > Metazoa > Chordata > Ceratodontiformes > Protopteridae > Protopterus > Protopterus annectens. The sequence continues at coordinate 330,457,870 of NC_056745.1, read as the reverse complement.
AGTAGTGAATATAGTAACAGAAATAAAACAACTAGAATTAAGATTTTTAGAAAACGGTAGGAGCAAATTACATAAGAAAAGTGGTATTTGTGGGAACAATATGCACAGGGAAGAAATGAAGTTTAAATGAAGGCAGGATTTGAAAGAGCTGTGTAATTTTTGGCTGTCAATGATTGGGTGGATTATAAATGATGTATAATGTTTGCAACTAAAATTATGTCACTATGGTTTGTGATGTAAAATGCTTACAACTAAGATTATGTCAATAAGGTTTGAACTCATTTCAGTTTTCATTCACTACTCAACAGCTGGGTTTGGATCTGACCCTTGAATTGTACTCTGGCATTATTTTAGCTCATAGCCACTAAAAAGCTCTCAATCTCCTCTCTTATTAGCAATGCACCTAGCCCTAACATACCTCAGATCTCGTTTGCTGCTTTCATGTTTGGACGTGGTTGCTTTGAGCTCTAGAGCATTTGAGTAGAGTGGGATAATAAGTTAATTCTTTTCTTTATTTCCTATTAAAATCTTCAATTTCTTACTGTTTCCTGTCACTAATACAGCTGGTGTTGGAATTGAAAACGGCTCCCTCAGATCCTAACTTTTCGGATCCGAAGCATTTACCCAGGGCCAGGTATTCCCTCTCAGTTAACCCAGTACCCCCTAGAGTACCTTCCTCATCAGCACTCTAGGTCCCCATCTGTAACTTCTCGTTCTTCCAGAAGTCTGACCGAGACTGATGTGGACAGAATGATGTGAAAATTTCTGTCTGTATAGATACAGATGGGAGTTCTCCCAGATCTTACCCCTTTGGGTCAGGAAGTCCTTGTTTGCATTACTCCACCAGTCTTGGCTCCTTCTGTCATCCGGCCTATTGTTTAAAAGGCCTTGGATCCAAGTCTGAGACCATCTGGATCAGATCCGAAGATTTTGCTGTCTTTAGCTCTGAGGCTGTCTCGGAGTGCACTGAGCCAGATGACTCTTGGAGTGAAGCGTCCCTCTTGCATCCGAGGGATTAGAGTCAACTCCAAGGTTGTTGGAGCCCTCTCTTTCCCTCAGATCCTTGGCATTTGACAGCTCTGCTCTGACCTCTGCCTCAGGTGGACTGCCTTCAGGGCAGAGTGAGCTGATGGGGAAGAAGCATGGCTTCTCTGCTGCATCGGCTTCCTTCTTTCCAGAGCATTCCTACTTTGAAGTGGTGGAGATAGTGTTCTGTGCTTCTTCAGGACAGATGATCCCTAACCCCTTGGATCTCTCCTCTGGATTCCATGAGGCTTTCAGCCTTGAGCCTCAGCATTCTACACCACAGGGACAGCCACCCCAAAGTCTCCAGGTTACACACCAGTCTATTACTATCTCTACCAATACTTCCCTGGAACATCCCACTGAAGAAGTCCCTAGGAAAAGGAAGTGCAAGAGGAGGCACTTGGACTTCCATCAGGAGTCTGTCACTGAACATGCTGATTTTGATGAAGGGGAAGGGTCACCAAGATCACCACCCAAAGACATCTCATTCATAGACATCCATGAGATTCTTAAGCAGAGGGGTGTTTGGTCTACAGGTAACCCTTCCCCAGAGGAGTCGGTATTCCTGGAGGCCTTTGGGTCTGGCCCATCTGCCTCTTGGGTAACGCTGCCTGTTGATGAGCTCATTGATTTGCTCTTTAGATGAATGTGGAAAGAGCCAGACACAGTTGAGCCAGTCCCCAAAGGACTGGATTAGATTCTGGCACCACCTGTAGGAAGGGAGTTTTGGAGCAAGGCAGTGCTTATAGATGCTATGGCCATGGCGGCGGCCACCAAAATGGAACTTACAGACCAGAAATTCTCTGTCTATCCCCCTAACAGGGTGTTTGGGGCTTTGGACAGATTTGGGAAACTTATGTATGCTTCAGTGACCTTTGCCCTCAAGTTGCTGAACTATTTGGCACACTTTACAAGACCGCAGAGGGACTTAATAAAGGAACTGTTAAAGCTCCTTTCTGGGACCACTGTTGCTGATATTAGGCTTCTGTGGCCTCACAGTTGGCAACGGTACAATCCATTTTAATTTGTACATGAGGCTTATCTCTTATAGAACTGAAGGTACCTCAAGGACAGTGGGTTAAGGCATTTCCATTAGGAGGCATGCCTGGATGTACTTGTGTGACTTTGCAGAGCCCTTCAAGTCCTTTTTCATTAATGCTGCTGTTGATGGAACCTCTTTATTTGGCCCCAAGGTGAAGGACACAGTCTCCAAGTGTGAGCAGGATGGGAATACGTTTTTCGATCCCTCAAAGGATCTTCTCCAGGAACCAATGAGGAGGACGAAAAATATTGTTCAAGAAGTCCCAGGGTCCTTTATAAGATCCACATGGAGATAGTTCCCCCAGAGGCAGAGGGGTGAACTCAAATGGAAGATTCCACCCACGCAGTAGAGGAGACCAGCAAAACCAAAGGCTCTAGAGATTCCTTCTCTGACAAGATCCTACCAGCACTTCTGAAAGGAAGCCTGATTGTCCCCCTCTGGAGGCAGTCAGGGATTGTTTATCCCTGCACCAGAGAGCCTGGCAAGACATCAGAATAGATATGTGGGTGGAGAGGATTATTTCCAGAGGTTATATAATTCCCTTTTCCCTTCCATCTCCATCTGTATGCCGATTTCCTGATGTTCCACCCAGTCAGAGGAAAGCATCAGCACTAGAAAAAAAAGAGTCATCCAAGAGGTCCCAACAGACCAAACAGAATCCAGAACTTATTCAAGATTCTTTTTAGTTCCAAAGAAAAACACAGGACTACAGATAGATTTTGGATCTCAGTAACTTGAACAAATCAGTTTGACATGCACACAATTTTGGATGGTCATGGTTCAGTCCATTCTGCCCTTTTTTGTGCAAAGACTGGATGTGCTCGATAGACGTTCAGTATGCATTCCATCATAAAAATGAACAGACAATCCAGAAGGTATCTATGCTTCCGGCTGGAAGTCAGTCTTTACCAGTTCAGAGCACTGCCCTTTGGCCTCGCCACAGCCCCCAGGGTGTACATCAAAGGCATGGCAGTGATAGGAGCTCACTTGAGACTGCAGGGATTCAGAGTGTTTCTGTACTTGGACGACTGGCTCATTACTGCCCTGACCAGGCATCTACTAACAAGAGTGCAAGATCAGATTCTCCAGACTTGATCCCATCTGAGGATGAGGATAACCATAAATTACAAGTCGTCTCAGAACAGTCTCAGACATTGGAATTGATAGGAGCAAATTTCAACATGGTATCAGTGACAAGTTCTGTTCCTCTCTCAAGAGTACAAACTGTCAGATTCCAGGTCAGAAGAATAATTCACAGTACCACAATCTCAGCCCAATTGATTCTCCAAGCCTTGGGATCAGTGTCAGCAGCTATAATCCTAGTTCCTCTAGCAAGATTTCACATGAGAATTCTTTAATGGATGTTAGCAACACAATGATCCATTCTTTACCAACACATCAGCCCAAATAAGAGTCCTGTCGATGTTCTGGAAATGAGATCAGTGCTCTTAGTGTTGCAGACCTTCTAAGACTCTGTCCCTTTTAGGACAGTTATGATTCAGACAAGACAGAATGTCAGTAGTTTAGTACATCAACAAGCAAGGAGGAACCAGGTCTTACCCTTGTGTTGAGAAGCCCTCGGAATGTGGCAGTGGACGATCTCATCCAACCGGTTTCTGATAGCAACGCGCATTTCAGGGAAGTCCAGCATGATAGACAAATTGAGCAGGTCTATTCTAATACCTCACGAGTGGCCTCTCAACATGAATGTGGCAGAAATGATTTTTCACCAGTAGGGCCAGCCTTAATGCAGTCTCCTTGCATCTCCCCTAAACAACAAGTGTAACAGCTTCTTTGCCCTAATCCTCCCCCGCCGGGGGAATAACCGAGAGACACTGCACTACACAATTGCCCCCCCCATCACCTTTATGCATGTCCTGCAACTCCCTTGATCCTCCAATTTCTGTAGAAAGCTCATCTTCATTGCACCTTAATAGTCAGACAAGCTATGGTCTCATCCCCTGTCTGTCATATACTTTTATCTTTCCATAATGCTGCTACAAGAAAACTTTACAGAAGTAAATGTAAAAGGTGTGTGTGCTCATCGGAAACATACTGACCCTCTTTCAGCCCCTGTACAAAGTGTCTTTTGAATTTTTGGCAGCAATTTTCAAAGTAGTAGCTAGCTCCTCTTCCATTAGAGTTCAGTTAGCAGCCATCATTAAATTTCACATTGGATTTGAGATCTCCACCCTGGCTTTATCTAAACTTTGTAAGGCCTTCTTGATAGCTGCCTCTTTTTTTTTTTTTTTTTTTTTTTTTTTGAGATCTGTTTTATAAAGATCCAGCTCACCCATGGCACTTAAATTTGGTACTGTAGGCCTTGATTCATTCCCCTTTTGAACCAGCAGCAAAATGTGATCTAAAGTTTCTGACCTGGAAGATTGTCTTTGGTAGCAATCACCTCTGTTAGAAGGATTTTGGAACTTCAAGCATTGTCTTCTAAACCTCCCTCTTTTAATTTTTGCAGGAATAGAGTAACATTACACACCAGTCCTTCTTTCCTTCCTAAGGTGGTGTCAGAATCTAACATTACCCAGTCCATTAACTTGCCAGTTTTCTTTCCTAAATTTGCAAATAAAGGTGAATATATGTTGCACTTACTGGATGTTCACAGACAATTACAGAACAAAAGAAATTAGAAAGACGGATCAATTATCTGTTTTCTTTGCAGATTCTAAATTGAGTAAATCACTTGAAAAGGTAACTTTAGCCAGATGGCTGACGGATTGTATATTATTTGTCTAGAGCAAGTTGGATCTGTCCTTGCCAACACCTTTAAGAGCCCATTCAACTAGGTCTATGGCAATGTCTTCAGTGTTTTGATCTTGGGCTTCCATGGATGACATATGTGCAGCTGCAGCTTGGGCCAGTCCTCATACCTTTATTACTCATTACAAACTTGATCTGGTCTCAAGGGGAAAAGCAGCCATTGGCTCAGCTGTGGTCAGGAATATCCTTCCTTAGAGTCCATCAGGGATTTTCGGTAGCTGGGGAATCTGTCCTTACTGTTGAGGAATGAATGAAAAGTAACAACATCAGATAAAAAAGTCATGTACTCACTATAACATTCCATCTTAGTTGTCCATTTTCATTCCTCCTTAACTCCCTTCCCACCATCTCCCAACCTTTTTAATAATTTATTTCTGGAAGAATGAGAACTTGTAAGGACACCATTATTCCTTATGTTGCGCTCCAGATAATGGCTTCTTCTACCAGGGATATTATGATAATATTTCTTACATTATGTAAAGCAGTAAACAAGATGTGTGTGGTGTGTTAGGGGTCAATGCATTACATCTAAGGGAGGAGCTTGAGATCTTTTTTGTGGTCATGAGCTAAAATGATGGCAGAATCTGATCCGAACCTAACTGTTGAGGAAGAATGAAAATGGATAACACAGATGGAATGTTATGGTGAGCACATAACTTCTTTTTTCATTTATTTAAGTATATGCTTGCCTGTATCATAAGTGATTTATTAAGTATGTTTCTTGTTTGGAAAAAAAAAGTGCAGATTCAACAGTGCCCCCCCTCCCCCAATGAGTTTTCTGTTCCTTTTCTTCCTTGTCTCAAACTTGAGCTTCAGTGGTGGATTCCTAGACTCTCTCAAAATCCAGGACTTCAATTTCAGGCTCTGATTCGTACTCTGGAACTGTTCACAAATGCCTCAGATTTGTGGTGGGGAGCTTCTTGTAGCCCCCTAAAGGCCTAGGGTCTCTGGCCTCCTCATCATAGGTCAGACCATAGTAACTTAAATGAGATGAGAACCCTGCTTCTTACCCTACAAGCTTTTCATCCTCTTTACCACCCCGCCCCCCTCAAAGTCTTCACAGACAGTACCACTATGATGTGGTACATCAACAAGGGGGGTATGAAGTCCTATCTCCTATGCAGGTTAACTCTTCAGGTCTGGGATCTAGCTAGGCTGTTAAGTATCAAGTGACTGTTTAGATGGTTTACATTCCTTCAGAGCACATTCTAGTGGCAGACTCTTTGAGCAGGTCAAGAACACAGGCCCACAAATGGATGCTTCACAGAGATGTCTTTCTGGACATAGTCCATTGGTGATATATTCCTCAGGTGGATGCTTTTGCCTCCCCCCTGAATAGACAGCTTCCTGTATTCTGTTCCCAAGTTCAGTGGAACTCGGGAAGTCGATGCCTTGTCTTTTCCTTGGAAGGGGATGTTGCAATATGCCTTTCCACCTCTTCCTGTTTCGCCATGAGTTCTGCAGATCATCAGGCAGGACTGTCCCAAAATCTTGCTGCTGACTCCCTTTTGTCCCCTTCTTTCAGACTTGGCCAGGGGTCTTCACCACAAGTTACCCCATCAGGTGGATCTTTAACAAGATGAGATGTCTTCTCCATCTTCACGTGTCCACTCTTCAACTAACACTGTTGGTGATAGAGTTTTGATTTCTTTTAGGCACCTCTTTTCTGAGGACATGGTCCAGGTTCTGAATGTCCAAATGGAAAAGATTGTCTGGTGTCTCTCTCGCTGTTAGGATCTCCTCTCTGTGGAGGTTCCTCTGGTTCTCTCTTATTTGTATGATATGCTGTGTTGACATATTCTTCAGTTAAAGCACACCTCTCAGCAATTTCTGCTTGCCTGCCCTTGAATCTTCATCTGGCCTCTTGGTTTGAGCTCAAGCAATTTCTTAAAGGTGTCATTCATATCAGGGCTCCCAGAAATCCTATTTTGCCTTGTTGGGACCTCAATTTTGGATTTAAAAAAATTAACTTGAGCTCCTTTTGAGCCTGCTTCTTCAGCTTCCTTGCAACATTTTATTTGGAAGACTGTTTTTCTTTTGGCTCTTACTTCAACTGAGGGGTTGTCTGAACTTCAGGCTCTCATGGCTATTCCTCCTTTTTTAGCTTTTCACAGAGACATATTGTTTAAACTAACCCTTCTTTTATGCCCAAGGTGGTGAATGAGTTGTCCCTTAATCAGTCTATTCACCTTCCCTGCTTTCTTCTTTCTCCACACTCTGCCAGTGAGAAAGTTCTTCACATCTTGAATATGTATAGATAACTCATGTATTTACATGAGACAGACAATTCACATGTCTGAGCAGCTTTGTGTTTCTTTTCATTCCAGGACTTTGGGTTTGCCTGTTTCCAAGCAAAACCATCTTATCCTGGATTTCTAAGGCCATTTCCTTTTGTTATTCTTTTCATGGCAAACTTCTTGCTTCATTTGTAAAGATATATTATTCTGTTAGGGTGGTTGCCTCCTCTGGTGACTTTTTCACGGATTTGGACACCAATTCCATCTCTGAAGCTGCTACGTGGTCCTCTGTTCAGACTTTCACTAAACATTACAAACTGGATATTGTTTCCAGAATCAGGGCAGGTTTTGCCTGGGTATTCTGTCTGGGTTTGTTAGAGGGCTGTTCTGTGCCTTCCTCCTCCCAACCTTCTTTTTAAGTCTTGTACTCTTCCTTATGTAAAGAATACTGAAACAGTGATACGGAAGGACATAGTACATTTGTATAAAATCTTTCCATAACAGTAGATGTCCTTTTCACTGTTGCAGTTTTCAGTCTCACCCTCCTTCCCTGTGTTTTTGTTGCCCTCCTGGCTAAAGGGCCCGGGTTTCCTTTTCCTTCCTCCCTTTTTTCCCTTCTGGATATACATGTTGTCTCTTGTTCCCGAGAGTTTTCAGGTCCTCCTGGGGCTTTTCAGTTCTGAGTGTTCGCATCCAAAAATCGCCTTTATGCCCTACTCCTTGTGTGGGGAGCAGATGTATGAAGTATGATGCCTATAAAACTAAAGGCTTTGATATACCGCCCGTACATTGGGTTATCCATGGCGGGAGACCCTTTATGTAAAGAATACAGCAACAGTGAAAAGGGGAACATCTGCTGTTATGGTAAAGATTTACTGACCTTTTCTTTCCTGCTGTAGCATAATTTTAGATCCACATAACCTCTCCTAGAGTATAGCTGAATTAGATAGCATCATTGGATGTTAGAACTTTTTGGTTAACATAACTTTTGATAGGAAAAAGCAGTCTAAGGAGCCCAAATCTGAGTGTTTGTGTCTGACTTTTAAAGCTGTGCTGTATTTTTGTTGCAAAAACATGTTATATACAGCTTTTCACTCTGCATATTTTGCTTCTTTACTAAAAACACAATTGTAGGTTTTGTATAGCTTTCCACATTTTATATCTTTGTTGCATTTTAACAGTAAGATCTGCCTTGTTAGACTTGTTTTTGAAGTTGCAAGGAAGAGAATTGTGTCTTGACACTTTCAAAAGTCAGCATTTTTCAGAAGTACAGCCCACCTGCATTTTACACATTAGATGTTGCAGAGAGTCACATTTTAAAGTTTTCTTTGCAAGGTGGTACTGTGCCTCCCTGCAAGCTCTACCTCTGTACACCTCTGGGGCTGTTAGAACTCAAATTAAGAGCAAAAACACATTTAAAATAAGCCAACTTTCAAAATTATGAGGCGTCACAATTCTTGAAATGATTTACCTGTCATGCAAAGTTTAATGTTAGAAATTGGATAACTAAGCATTAGAATTTTCTTATAGAACCTATTGTACAGTGTGCCTTCATGTCTAACTTCAGCACTCTTAACAGCCATTCAGTCTGTCACCAATTAAATCTATACTAAATCTGTATTAATATGAAGAAAGATCTTTCTTCTTACCTGTTTGTCTAATCTCTAATCTCCTAATCCATGAACTCGTATTTTATGGTTTATCTGATAGCTTTACTACTTGACTGCAAAAACTCCCTCCACAGTAGAACATTCCAGGTAGTGAAAGTATTAAGTTTAACATCAGCTCATTTTCTCAGGTTCCCCAAAGTTCTGTATTAGCCCCTCTTTTGTTCACGATTTTTATTAATGATATGCTATATCTTTTCTTCATCATCTGCACTATCATTTTCATGTTCCTAGGCTCATAGGTATTTACAAGGCTAATGACCACAAGGGCCTTTTTAAGCCTAGCCGTGTATCACAAATCTCTGAAAAGTTCTGGAGATTGAACTGCTTTTTGCTGAACAGCTGTACGATTCTTCCCAATTAGTGTTTTCTATTCACCTTTTCTAGTTAATTTTCTTTCAGGCTATCTTACTTTCTTCTTGTTTGCTGACTTACAGGCAATGCACTTGGCAGTAATGGAATTTACTAAAACTGGCGGAGCTCCTGGCCCATGTTTTTCTGTTTCTTTGTTCACACTGGCTGTGCTTATACAGTTGCTAGAGCAACAGGGTCTGGTATATGCCTGCAAAGGATAGCATGACTGAGACTTTCTTCCATCAAGGAGGAGTTTGGGCAGGCCATACTGGACAACCCTTTTACAGAGGGAGCTCTTCATTGATCCATCTAGGAATTCCAGAAGAGGCAGCAGACCTTTATAACATTAGAGAGTATGTAATCCCAGTTAGATTCCATCTTTTTCCAGACCAGGACATCCTCAGTGCAGGAAAAAGCCACCTCCTAGACTGGTAAAAGCCTGTAATCATTAGTCATACCTCTGCCTTCTGCTTTGTTAGTGAAGTCTCCTAGAAGGGTGCCCCAATGGCAGAACAGCCACTGTCATGCCACTACAGCCCAACTGTACCATTGAGTGCATCATCGTTCAGGATTCACCAGTCTTGGAGGACCATCAGAAAGGAAAAGTGGTGTTAAAATGAGTATGGCTGGTAATGTCTTAGAGAACTGAGATCCTCCCCAACAAAAGGACTTTACATAGACATCTAACCTTTTCAACAGAACCCTTAGGACAGGTCATGATGTTGCTTCCCAGCTGTGACTTGGTGGTTATCCTCATTTAGAGTGAGTCCAAGGGCAAGAGTTTTACTTCTCTGTTTGCTTCTGTGAGAGATGCTTCTGCCCCATATTGAATTAGTGTTCTTCCATGTCACTGTTGCAGTATTCATAACCTAAGGGGTCTCCTGCCAATGATAGCTCAATATCCAGCCCGTATGCCAAAGCCTTTAGCACCTAAAGGCGACGTACATCACATGTATGCTCCCTGTGCAAGGTGTAGGGCATAAAGGTGATGTAAAGATGCACACACTCACAACTTCTTTGCTGCCAGTCTGAACTCCGTCATTGAACATCGGTCTGAACACCTTTCTTCTGTGTTGGTTACCGAGCCAATTTTTCAGATAAGTGCCCTGTTGGGGTTTCTCCTTATCTTCTTTTTTTTATTTAGTATTGGTTGGTTTCATGTCATCCAGAAAGGGAAGATGTCAGTGTGGGAGACAGATTCCCCATAAAGACAGTCACAACCTGTGTCTCATGTTTGGTTGTTTCCCACAACCATACGCAGTGTTCTGTCTGCCAAACTTTTGTCTTCAAAACCCTATGTAGTTGTCTTATCCATTTACCTTAAAAAACAGCATCTTTAGCTGTTTTCTGAAGGTGCTATGGCAGAGTCTTCCATCCCGAGAGTCAGCTGTCTGCCAAGATAAAGCCCAAAAACTTAGGTCTTATATGGCTGCTGTCCAACCTCCCCTGGATATCTCTCTCAAGGCTAGTGAAAGCCCATAGGGATTGTTCAGTGCTTGCTTCAGATTCCTCTGCTGTGACCCCATCAGCGGCCGACATGGATCCAACTTCTGACATGTCCTTTGAGGCTTTAGAGACATCTGCTCCAGATGTTGAGGGGGAACCTTGGTTGATTATATCCAAAGGACTGATGGGGATTCTGCAGATCTTAGTGAGGGAGTAGATGCCTACTACGCTTATTGAATGTTGTCAAGGGTGTTACCCTCCTAGGGGATTTCGTGTGGATTTCCCACAGGGGAAAAAAAAAAAAAAAAAAAATCGAGCATATTTCTCCTGCAGTTAAGAATTTCCAATGAGAACGGCAAGATTTTACTCTGGTTGTTTAATGCTTTAGTAGCTTTAAAACCTTCTCAAGGGGTGTCTGGGCCTCTCCTTCCCTGGTCTTCCACTCTTCTTAAAAGACCTAGGGAACTGGATTCCTCTGAGGATCAGGATTCTGGGGCAGAGTCCTTAGCCTACTCTTCTCAAATCCCGTCCCCCTTTGACTATGGTTCAGAGGAAGAGGATTCTATTATTCCAGATTCCCCTGTAGTGGAACTCTCCTTGGGACACTGTTGGCTTATAACACCTTTTCTGGATATCAGAAGCTTGAAAGCAGTCCCACTTTTAAAGAATTCCATCATTTGGCTTCTTCGGATAGTCTCCCAAGCCTTCTGCTTTTTGCTGTTCCCCTGTGCTGGCTGTCCTCCTGGATACCTTTTCAGCAGCTTCTATGGCCTGTGATTCTCAGCCCACTGCTCCTAAGATACCTGACAGATTTTACAAGGTGTGTGATGAATGTAAATTTCTGTATAAATGTCTTTTTGCTGATCCTTCTGTAGTGTCTGTCAGTTCTGACAAGCCCTCCAAGTTGTTGCCCTCTGCCAAGCAGCTTCCCTCAGACAATGATAGTAGGGCCATGGAGAGGCTAGGCAAGTAGGTTTATATACTGCAGCCACCTTATTCTTATAGGGCCCTTAACTACCAGACTCGTATAACCAGGTATGTTTTATCCCTCCATTCTCAGGTAATTTCCAGTCGTCTTTTGGCCCTTACTTCAGCTAAGAGAGTGTTTGAGCTTCAGGCTCTCATGGCTGCTCCCCCATTTTTAGTTTTTCACAGGGAGAGGGTATCTCTTCATACTAATCTTTCTTTTATGTCTAAGGTGGTCACTGAGTTGCCCCCTAATCAGTCTATTCATATTCTTTGCTTTTTTCCTTCTCTGCCGTTTGCCAATGAGACTGTTCTTCACACCTTGGATTTGCATAGACAGCTTAGAGATGATGATGTGTGGAAAAAACTAAAGTTAGTCACAAATCTGAGCAGCTTTTTGATGTTCATCGTGCATACAGCTGCAGTCATAACAGATGGGTTCTCCTGCCGTCAGGCGGGTCCTTGGTCGGCCGAATTCCAAAGTCTAGGTCCGGCATCGGTTGTCGTCGCTTCTTCCCTGACGTCAGTGCGACAGGGGTATAAAGGAACCAGCCAACGCCATTTTCTTCCGTCTTTCTTGCCACGCGGTGCCCGAAGCAGAAGCAGTTCACAAGTGCCGGTCGGCCAGCTCCTGAAATTACGAAAATTTTGAAACCGAAGTCTTCTTGAAAGCTAAGTACCCCGTTGGGGAAACTTTTCTTGCCTCAGACCGATGTCAGACAAAGTTAATAATTGTATTTCATGTGGGAAGCAAATACCGCATAAGGATTTCCATTCCCTCTGTATACCTTGTTTAGGCCCATACCACGACGTCTCGGTCTGTCGCTTTTGTGCTACATTCAACAAACGCACCATTAAGCGTCGGGCGGAGTTCGCCCAGCATTATTTTGGAAAAACATTTAACTATATTATGTCGTCGGATACTCCGACTCCAGTTTTGTCTAAAAAACGCAAAGATAAGGACTGACACACGAGGTCCGCGGCCTCTACCGACACCACGCCAAAGCTGACTGCACGTGGTCCGGTTCTCAGCGAGGCACCTACGCAGCCCCTGACTACCGACTACACTTCATTGGCGGTGTCTCCTGTGCACGAGGTCGCAGGCTCCTTGGCCCACACCCCGACTACAGATACCGAAGCCACTCTTGGTGTTGTACCTCAAAATGTGGACAGGTCTACCTTCACTCAAGGTGTCTTCAGACCTTCTTCTTCTTCTTTCTCCATCAAGGCTTTCACTAAGTCTAAAGCAGCCATGCACTCTAAGAGACAAGCTAAACAGGGCCCATCTCCAGGCCCCATGCCTAAAAAGCAGATGCTTAAAATGGCTGAGGATTTAATTACTCTTATCAGGGGCTATCAACCCCCACCGGACAAAAGGCCCAGAGTGGAGGAAGAATCCCCCTCCTCTGATCAGGGCTCCATTATTTCAGAGCACTCTGATGATCAGGAACATTCTTACTCCCCTTTTGAAGACTGATGCGGAGGAGTCCATTCCTTCTGTGTCCCCCCCCAGAGGATTACTCATTTGGGGAAACTTTGCATACTTTAAAGGAACACTTCCACTGGGAAGGCCAAGATTATTCAGATTCCAAGAAAAGGCTTAGGGAATTTCTCTTACTACCTCAGCACAGGCCTCTGGCTATACCTCCTATCTTGGACATCCTAGATGATGTTTACTCGGAGGCCTGCCTTAAACCGGACTCTCTGCCTCCAGCCCCAGTTAAGCCTGACAGGTACTACAGGGTTCCTGACTCGCACCAATTTCTATACAAAAGCCATGCTGCTGACCCAGAAACCATCTCACAGGGCCCCAAGGGAATTAAGGCATCCATTGCCTTCCGAGAGAGATTCCAGATCCTTAGAAAGGTGGGGAAAAAAGGTATATACCTCGGCTACCTTAACCATGAGGGCCTTAAACTGTCAGTTCCATATGCTAAAATACCAACAGTTTTTGTTATCACAATTGAAAAGTAAAATGTCACAACCTGAACAGCCAGACTTGAAGGAGTTGCAGGATTTGATGCATAGTGCAGAACAAGTGGGTAAGCCTACCTTACAATGTGGTTTTGATGCTCTAGAGGCCTCATGTAGAGCTGCTGTTACAGGATCAGTCATACGTAGACATGCCTGGCTCAAGGAGTAAACCTTGCCTGATCATGTCAAAGCTAAATTACTAGATGCCCCTCTTCAAAAGGATGTATTATTTGGTGCTAATGCTGAGGAGGTATTAAGAAAAATGGAGGAAAAGGCTAAATCAATGCAAACTGTGAAAGATTTTCTACAGGTACAACCCCCACGTTTCAGTAGAAATTGGCCTTCCAAAAATTGGTCCTTTCCAGCCACAGACAGACCCCAAAGAGGCAGATACAGGCGCCCGAGGGGCAGAGGACAATCCCAAGGATCCTTTAGAGGCAGATAATGGCAAGCTCCTACACAAAGAGGTGGTGAAGATAACTCGCAATCATTCCGAAAGCAAGCCCAATGACTTTCCCCTTTGCATGCCATGCAAGACTCAAATGGCAGCCCCCTTAGGAGGAAAGCTGGCATTATTTTCAAAGAATTGGCATATTGTCACAAAAGACAAATGGATCCTGGACATTATAAACAGAGGCTACAGATTCCATTTTCACACCCTTCCAAAAATGAGAGGCATGCCAAACCTGCCACACAATCAAAGGGCAGAGGCACAAAGGCAAATTACAGATCTCATAGACATGAAAGCTATTCAAGAGGTACCTACGCACGAACAAGGTCAAGGGTTTTATTCCAGGCTATTCCTGGTACCAAGGAAGGGAAAAGATTGGAGACCTATTTTGGACCTCTCCATCCTAAACACATTTCTACTGCACCAAAATTCAAGATGCTCACTCTACAGCAACTTCTTCCCATGCTGGGCAAGGAGTCTTGGCTGGTAACATTGGACCTCAAGGAGGCATACCTGCATGTACCAATCAGACAAAATTGCAGAAGATACCTCAGATTTCTTGCAGGTTCAACCCATTATCAATTCTCTGCATTGCCCTTTGGCTTATCTACTGCGCCCAGAGTATTCACGAAATGCCTGGCATCAGTAATTGCCTACTGCAGACTTCAAGGGATACAAATATACCCTTATTTGGACGACTGCCTGATCCAAGCAGACAGCAAGCACATTCTTCTGAAACATCTGGCTTGTGTAATAATGTTGTTGAGCTCTCTTGGATACACAGTCAACAAAAAGAAATCAAGGCTAATACCCTCTCGGAAGATAATTTTCCTGGGTGCCAACTTGGACACAAACACCCAGATGGCCTACCTCACGACAGAGAAGCAGGGGCAACTAACTCAATACTTCAGAGCACTAGCAAATTGCACCAGGCTGACTGCAAGGAAAATCCTGCAGGCTCTGGGATTCATGGCATCTTGCATCTTACTAATCCCATGTGCAAAGCTGCATATGAGGAAACTTCAGTGGTACCTGAAAAACATATGGTCTCAACACAGCCACAGTTTGGAAACAATAATACTACTAATTCCATGTCTGCAAAAGGAATTTCTGTGGTGGGCTCAAGCATGCCAAACAAACACAGGTCTTCCATTCAGCAAGCCTCAAGCAAATCAAGTCATCATAACAGACGCCTCGGACTGCGCCTGGGGGGCGCACATGACAGATTGGTGCATTCAGGGCAAATGGTCCCAAAAAGAAAAGCACCTTCACATCAATCAAAAGGAAATGCTAGCAGTAATAAATGCTATTATAGCTTTCAAGGACCTTCTGCAACCAGGTCAACTATTGATAAGAACAGACAACACCACAGTTATGTGGTACATGAACAAACAGGGAGGAACACATTCATACCCCCTATGCAGACTGGCCATGTCACTTTGGAACATGGCCATGGACTTACAAATCGAACTACAAGCACAGTACTTGCCAGGCAAGGAAAACACGCTGGCAGACAACCTAAGCAGAAATATGACAGATCCACACGAATGGAAGTTGCATCCAAATGTTTTTACAGAAATAATCCAAGCATGGGGAAGGCCAGACATAGATCTCTTTGCCTCCCACAAAAATCACCAATTGACAAAATTCTGCTCAAGGATTTTCCATCCAAAGGCCTGGAGAGTGGACGCTCTCTTTCAGTTGGACATCAATGACAGTTTATGCCTTCCCACCTCTTCCTCTGCTGCCCAAAGTTCTATTGAAAACCAGAGCAGACAGACCAAAGATGATTCTCATTGCTCCGGACTGGCCAAGACAACACTGGTACCCACTCCTGAGGAGCCTGACGCATTCCCCACCATGGACCCTGCCTCTAATGCCTCTTCTTCTGACTCAGCACAGCTTCAAAACTCTTCACAGCCAGCTAAAAACACTCAATCTAGCCACATGGAAGATTCCTTAGCATCACAACAGACCCTACTCTCCAAGGAGGTGCAGGATGTCATTTTGGAGGCCAGAAGGCCATCAACTAGAAAAGCTTACTCCGCAAAATGGAAACGGTTTTGTGTCTGGAATGAGAAAAAGGGCCAGGATCCTGATAAACTGAATTTACCTCAAATACTACAGTATTTAGCAGAGCTGCTAAGCAGTGGACTTTCATTCTCCTCCATCAAAATCCATGCCTCAGCCATTTCTGACCCTCTCTTAAGACAGTTCCTCAGAGGGGCTAAGAATCTTAAGACCCCCAAGAAAACAACCAATACCTGCTTGGGATCTCAATTTCATTCTGGAAAAACTGACCTTGCCTCCCTTTGAGCCAGCTGCCTCATCAGATTTGCAATATTTGTCCTGGAAAACAGCTTTCCTTCTGGCTATTACCTCAGCTCGTAGAGTTTCAGAACTACAAGCTCTCATGGCTGTGCAGCCTTTTATCATCTTCCATCAGGACAGAGTTTCCTTACGAACCAACCCGTCCTTTATGCCTAAAGTGGTATGCAGGGTAGCTTTGAATCAGGCCATACACTTACCTACCTTTTATCCTAATCCTCAAAACAAAGGGGAGAGATTACTACACTCCTTGGACAAACACAGACAACTACGTTATTATCTGGACAGAACAAAGCCTTTCAGAAAATCAGAACAGCTCTTTGTGTCCTATGCTGTAGGAGCTCAAGGAAAGCCAATTTCGAAACAGACAATCTCAAAATGGATAGCCCACTGCATACGCTTTTGCTATTCTTTCATGGCAAAACTGTACCTACGGGCATCAGATCTCACTCCACAAGGGCCACAGCTACCTCTGCAGCTTTCCTCAGAGGAGTTCCTACCAAAGATATTTTGGAAGCAGCCACTTGGAGTTCTGTGCATACCTTCTCCAAGCACTACCACCTACCATTATACTCCAAAACTAGAGCAGGCTTTGCCACTGCAGTCTTGCAGGGCATCCTGGCTCCTCCTAGTTCCACCTAGTGCCTACCACCCCTTTCTTAGCTTTGGGATTCTACGCATCTGTTATGACTGCAGCTGTATGCACGGTGAACATAGTACAGTTTTGTACCTACCATAAATGTAGATGTTCGAGTGCTAATACAGCTGCAGTCCAGGTTTTCTCCCTCCTTCCCCTCTTGGGACAGGCCTATAGGCTAACACATCCTCATACAACCTGATTGAGGTATTCATTTATGGTGTATTTGCTTGCAACTACTGTATTTTGATTATATTGCACTGCTTTATTACACAAATTTATGTATTGCCTTCCTTCTGGGGGCACCTGACATCTGGGGCAAGAAAAACTGAAGAAAATGGCGTCGGCTGGTTCCTTTATACCCCTGTTGCACTGACGTCAGGGAAGAAGCGACGACAACTGACGCCGGACCTAGACTTTGGAATTCGGCCGACCGAGGACCCGCCTGACAGCAGGAGAACCCATCTGTTATGACTGCAGCTGTATTAGCACTCGAACATCTACATTTATGGTAGGTACAAAACTGTACTTTTCCTTTCATCCCAGTCTTTGAGTTTAGCTGTTTCTAAGCAAACCATCTCTTCCTGGATTTCTAAGGCCATTTCTTTTTGTTATTCTTTTCGTGGTAAATACCTTTCCTCTTCAGTAAAGGCTCATTCTACCAGGGCTGTTGCCTTCTCTGGTGCTTTTTTCAAGGGGTTAGATACCAACTCCATCCTTGAAACTTCTACTTGGTCCTCTGTTCATACTTTCACTAAGCATTAGAAGCTGGATGTTATTCCCATTGGTAGAGCTGGCTTTGCCAGGGCTATCCTGCATGGGTTTCTGGAGGGCTCTTCATTGCTGTCCTCCTCCCAGGCTTCCTCTTGAGCTTTTATACCCTTCCTTAGGTTGAGTACTGCAACAGTGATATGGAAGGACATAGACAGTTGTGTAAAATCTTATTGTAACAGTAGTGTAAAATCTTACCATAACAGTCAATGCACTTCTCTTCACTGTTGCAGTATTTGCACCCTCCCTCCTGCCTCTTTTGCTCAAGCCTATTTTTCTTGCCTTCATAGCTGAGGGGCTCTATTCCTTTTTCTCCTTCTGGATGCACATTTTTCCTTGTTTCTAGGGACATTGTGTTCCTCATGGGGCTTTTTGCAGTTCTAAGTGTGGGCGTCCATACTTCACCTTTCTGCCCTATGCCTTTCATGAGGGGTGTATGTGTGAAGTACAGCACCTATATGTACTAAAAGCTTTGATGTTATGTTGTCCTTATCTTGCCTTTATTCTTACTTGGTGGGTTTGGAGCCGATACTCTGCTTCTACTCTGCTGTATCCTAAAGCTTGAGAGCTGGCACTGGCTCTAGGCTAGACCCCATCCCAACATGCCTAGCGAGAGTTACCCAGATCTCATTTGCTGCTTGAAGCTGTGGGATTGTCTGCGACTGGCTCAGGCTAAGTTGTACTTTTTCTTGTTATTTTTTGTCAAGAATCCTGATATTTTCTTAATTGTAGTATTCCTAGTAGTTAGGGGTTGATAACTGTTTAGGTACTTCATGTCTATCTTCCTATTTTTCGCTATATTTCGCTGTTTGTTGTTGAAGCCGTCATTTCCTTTTCTCAGGCCTACTAATCCCCCACAAATCCGTTTTAGTTAGAGGGTTCACTTCTTCCTTCCACCCCATTTTAGTTAGAGGGCTTCTTTCCCCCCGTCTTTTACTTTCCCTTTTTCAGGGGAGCTCGTTGTTTAAGTTCGAGACATCTCCCCGGTTGGAGGGGTTGCCGTTTAACTTAGAGACTCTCTTCCTTCCGTCCCTTGTTTCCCATCTGATAAAAAAAAAAAAAATTTTATATACACCTAGTCCTTTTGGCTGTTTCTTCTTCTACTACTGTCATTAATAATCATTGTGGTAGTTACTGGATTTATCAGACATGTCCAAGGAGTCAACTAAAGAATCCGAGCCCTCAGGATTCAAGAAATGTGATTCCTGCACTCAAAAGATGTCGTTGACCGATGGCCATACTAGCAGCCTGTACTGGGTCCTGCAGGAGTGGAAAAATAAGTTGATTCTGAGAGGGTTACTGAAAACACCTTACAAGGCATCTATGGAAGGGGATAAGGTAGGCAAATCAGATAGGCCGTCCAAAAAAGCATCTTCATCGGCTCCAAGCTCGGAACCGTCGAAGGCTCATGACAAACAAGTTTGTCAGATCTAAAGTCAGTCAGGTCCGACAAGACACAATCTCCTTCGGTTCCTCCAGTGTACTCAGAACCGACCAGGAGCCATACAAGAAACCGGTCTCCCTCCTTGGAGCCTGTATTCTCTATACCTGAGTCTCCTCTGCTCCATTCTGTGACAGGTAGTCACCTTTCGTCCACCCATTCCTCTCGATCTTCCAGGAGCCTCTCAGATGATGTGGAGAGGATGGTGAATAGGTTACTTAAGACTCCGGCCTTGGCAAATATTTTATCGAGCCCAACCCATATGGATGTGGAGCCAACTGTCCAACCTACTCTGTTGTCGATCCCTCCTTCGACTCATTGGAGTTTGGAGCCGGAGTGCATGGAAGTCATTGTGGTGGAACCAACAGACCCAAAAGCCACTGGTCACTCTGGTCCGTCTGCTCTGATCTCTTCAATACCACCTTCTGTCTAGGGATCTGGGGACCGATATTACCTCGTTGGCACCAGAGGGGAGAGCGGGATCTGACCCTTGTCGGTTCCTACTCTCCCACTCGGGGCTTCGGCGCAGGTGAGTTTGGCTCCTACATCAGTCTCAGAGCCATCACCCTTGGTGCGAGGGACATCTCTGGGCTCTTCGGAGCCGGAGACTCTCTTTGGCCGGGATCATGGTGCCTTTAAGGTGATGAAGAGTGTGCTGTCCTTCCAGACTGCTCCACCATCTGCTTCAGCTGCTCCATCCCCTTTGGTGCCGGTGTCTACCTCCACACCACCCCTCCATCCAAAATGTAGGAACCAATGCCCCAGGACGTCCCTTCCTTAAGGCGATCCCCCTCTTCCAAAACCTCCCCAGAGTACCCCTTTGAGGAGGTCCCTCAGAAGAGGACTTGTAAGAGGAAGCATATTGACTCCCCCAAGTATCTCACTTCAGACACAGATTTGGAGGACTCAGAAGGGTCCTCACGGTCCCCCTCGGGGGATGTCTCCTTTTCAGACATACTGGAAATCCTCAGGCAGAAGGGTGGCTGGACATCCATTTCCCCTTCTGAATTCGTATACCTGGAGGCTTTTGGATCCTGACTGTCCACCTCTTGGGTGTCTCCTCCTTTCGACCAGCTACTGGGGGTGGTCAATTGAAAGGTGTGGAGCTCTCTGGAATTTATGGAACCGGATCTGAGGAGGCCCAATAAATTTATCACAGCGCCAAAGGACAAGCTTTTCCTGTCTAAGGGGGTTCCAGTTGATGCTATGCTGGTTGCGGCAGCCACAAAGAAGGAATTAGCAGAAACTTCTTCGTCTGTCAATCCGCCGAACAAAGAGTCTCATATGATGGACAGGTACGGGAAGCGTGTGATGTAATGGGATCCTATCTCGCCTACATTCATGACAGATGGGTTCGGAGCCGATCCATCGGCTCCGACTCGGCAACTAATACACTAGCACGAAGTCTCTCATTGGCTGGGCTACTCCCTATCCCAGGATGCACTACACCTGCTTCCCCAGATCTCATTTGCTGCTTTACAAGCTGGACGTGGTCTCGACTTGGCTGGAGCTAAGTGGTTCTTTTTACCTTTATTGGTCTTTGACCTTGGGGTTTTTGTCATATATTAACCAAACAGCTGTTTTAACAGCTATTCTTTATACTATTTGTGACTTTTGAGTGCTTGAGTGTCTTCTGGTACTTTATTTTTTTCAGTCGGGCAAGGCCCGTTTAAGTTAGAGGGCCTTTGCCCTACCCTTGTGTACTATAATTTTAATTTCCCTTTGTGGTTAATTGTTTTTCGGGCCAAGCCCGTTTAAATTAGAGGGCTTTGGGCCGTTGGACTTGTTTTGTCTGTTTGTTTGTGAGGTAAATTTTTCCTAAGTGCTCGTGCCAGTGTGTCTCGCGCTTTTTTGTTATAGTGCTTACTTTTTGTGGTAAAGTCATACTTGTTGTAGGGCCTGTACTATGTCTAAAGAACAAAAGTCAGGTTTTAAAAAATGCACTCGGTGCAGTTATAAAATGTCCATAACAGACAGCCATTCAATCTGTGTTTATTGTTTGGGGCCGAAACATCTGCAAGAGACTTGTAGCGTATGTCATGCTTTTTCTGCTAGAGTTCTTCAAGAACGTAAGAACAAGCTGATATTGAAAGGGCTTATCAAACCTTCTTTTGAGGAAGCCTTAAATCCTCCTGTTGCTTCCAAAGAAAAGATCGTCGGCACCGACAAGTCCGTCGGAGCCGACTTCTAAAAGACAAAATTGACCTCTTCTTCCTCGGCTCCACTGACTTCGGGCCGAGGGTCGAGTCTGCCTCGATACCTCCTACTCGGCTCCATTGCCTTCGAGCCGCAAGTTGGAGTATCGAGAGGTGAATCACCTCCATCGGTTCCAATGGCTTCGGAGCCGGTGGAAGTGTGCAGCTCAGACTCTTCCCCCTCGGCTCCGAAGAAGGCTCCTTCGGTGCCGATGGTGGTCCATGATGTGGTGAAGTCGGCGCCGATAGTTTTGGAGCCGTATCGGAGCCGGTCCCCTTCTCTCTCGGAGCCGAGAAGAAAGTCTTCTCGAGTGTCTACCTCCTCTAAATCCTCGAGACTGTCAGATTCGGACCTGGATAGGGTTTTACAGAGGCTATTCCAGTCTCCAGTGTTTACTAAAATGGTCTCGGCTCCAGCACAGTTTGCTTCGGAGCCGATCCCCCCTCCAACACATTTGATTCCTCCTCCAACCTCTTCGGAGCCATTGGAGCCGGTGGTGGTGGAGCAATGTGGAGCCATACGGTCGGAGCAGAGACCCCTTACAGGCCTCTCGACTCCGACTGTGCTTCCTACCCTGTTCTCCGGTTCAGGGTTTGGTACTGTGACCTCTTCAGCCGGGCCCGAGGGGAATACTTTGGGATTGGGTGCTTCGGTGCCTAGTCTTCCTCTCGGAGCATCGGCTGCTGGAATTCCCAGTGCCATCGTGGCCTCTAGACCAGTGACCTCTTTGGATTCTGGAGGTCTGGCCTTTGAGGCCATGAGGAGCGCGCTGGCCATGCCTTTGCCGGTTCAACAAGTTTCTACCTCACCGTCCCTAGATTTGGAGACTGGTGCCTCTGTTGTGTTACAGCCCCCCGGCAGCGGGGCCCCAGAGCCTGAGGATACCCCCATCGGAGGTTCCCTTCTTCCTGGTGGTCCGTCCGAAACTGCTTCGGACGAACCCCCACGGAAGAAATTGTGTAAGAGGAAACACGTAGACTCCCAAGATGAGTCTATTACATCGGATACTGACCTCGATGACGCAGAAGGGTCCCCCAAATCATCTTCGGATGATATCTCCTTCTCAGATATCTTGGAGATTCTGAGACAGAGAGGTGACTGGCAAGCCAAAACCCCTTCAGCTGAGGAGTCAGTCTTCCTCAAGGCCTTGGGGCCCAGCCTTCCTCCTCCTGGGTGTCTCCACCCTTCGATGAACACCTTGATTTGGTTTCTCGAAGGGTGTGGGAACACCCTGATTCTGTGGAACCTGTGCCTGCGAGGCCCAATAAATTTTTGTCAGCCCCCCCCCAGAAGGAGTTTCTCACAAAGGGTGTGCCTGTAGATGCTTTGGTGGTGGCTTCTGCCACACAGCAGGACGTGGCAGAGGCTTCGACGTCTATTCATCCTCCTAATAAGGACTCTAGGAGTATGGATAGGTACGGGAAGCGTACCCTGTCCTCAGCGGCCTTTACCTTACGGTCGCTGAACTACTTGTGTCATTTTACGAGGCTCCAAAGAGATCTTCTCAAAGAGCTAAATGACTCTCTTGTTGGTAATCTACCTGAGGCGCTGGCCCCGACTGTTGGCGCACAGATGACTACCCTCTTTTCTATTGTTAACTCGTCCATGAGGCTCATCTCATATGCAGCCGAAGGGGTGAGTAGAGCAGCGGGAACAGGCGTTGCCCTCAGGAGACCAGCCTGGTTACACTTGTGTTCGTTCACGGAGGCTTTCAAGTCTTCCTTCGCCAACGCCCCCTTTGATGGGTCATCTTTGTTTGGACCCAAGGTGAAGGACACACTAACTAGGTGCGAGCAGGAGGGCAAGACTTTGACTGCCGTTGGGGCCCGATTTTCCGCTCCTTCTAGGCCTTACCCCAAGGCTGGGAGAGGAGGGAAAATGTGGTTTAAAAAATCTCAGAAGTCTTTCCCTACTCCACCCAGTGATTCCCCCTCCAGAGGCAGAGGGGGGGGGATTTTGGAAGACGCCGCCCCAGAGGTGGCAGAGGCCCCCGTAACTCTGGAGACCGCGATTCCTTTCGTGGTTCTTCATACAACCAGCGATCCTGAGTTGTTGCCCGACTGTGCAACTCCGGAGCCAGTCGGGGGTCGCTTTGCGGCGCACCCACAAGCTTGGGAATCCATAACAAGCGATCAGTGGGTGCTTCGCATTACCGGAGGATATATCATCCCTTCAACAAACCCCCTTTCTTTAAGGGAAATCCCGGACGTACCACCCAGTCAGCGGGATCAAGCAGCATTAGAGGTTTCAAAGCTGCTAAGAAAAAGAGCCATCCAGCCTGTCCCCATCGACCAGATCGGATCAGGAACTTACTCAAAATTATTTTTGGTACCAAAAAAGACAGGGGACTTCAGGCCCATTTTGGACCTCAGTTCATTGAATCGTTTCGTGAAGAAGTCCAAATTCAATGGTCACTCTTCAATCTATTCTTCCTTTGCTGGAAAAGATGCATGGATGTGCTCCATAGATCTCCAGGACGCTTACTATCACATTCCCATAGCTCAAGAGTCCAGGAGACATTTACGCTTCCTGGAGTCAGTCATTTTCAGTTCCGAGCACTGCCCTTTGGTCTCACCACAGCCTCCAGGGTGTTCACCAAGTGTCTGGCAGTGGTAACTGCTCACCTGAGAAGTTTGGGATTCCAGGTGTTTCCTTATCTAGACGACTGGCTCCTTACTGCCACCTCCGAGCATCTACTACTCCAAGCGCTCAGAGCCACGTTCACCTTGGGCCGTTTCTTGGGGATCACGTTCAATTTGCAAAAATCTGTACTTCAGCCATCTCAGCGTATTACTTTCATAGGCGCAGACTTAGACACAAAAAGAATGCACGCCTTTTTACCGGCAGCAAGAATTCAGGTGTTACAAGATCAGGTCAAATCCTGTCTCCCTCTACAAAGAGCCCCGGCCCATCGGATCCTACAACTGTTAGGCTCGATGGCGTCGACCATACTTTTGGTTCCCTTGGCCAGACTTCATATGCGAATTTTACAATGGCTACTGTCGGTTCAATGGTCTTATCAGGAACTTCCCTTGAACCACTTAATCATAATCACGGAAAGTTGCCGTCGAGATCTGCATTGGTGGCTTCTCCAATCAAATCTTGCCACTGTGACTACGGACGCCTCCCAGGTAGGGTGGGGGGGTCATTACCTGGACAGGTCGGTCCAAGGCACATGGCAGATCCAGGAAACGCATTTGCATATCAATGTCCTGGAGATGAGAGCGGTACTACTGGTACTCCAAGCTCTCCATCACGCTCTCCCACAGGGCCCGATTGCTATCCTATCCGACAACATGTCGGTGGTATGGTACATAAACAAGCAAGGTGGAACCAGGTCTTACCCACTATGCAGAGAAGCCATGAGACTTTGGCACTGGGCGGTAGCTACCAACCGCTTTCTAATGGCAACGCACATACCGGGGAAGTCCAATGTGATTGCGGACAGATTAAGCAGGACCATTCTTTTACCCCACGAATGGTCCCTCAACCAGGGTATAGCTGTGAAAATCTTCGACAGATGGGGGTCATCCTTGCTGCGACCTGTTTGCCAGCCCTCACAATGCGAAATGCAGAGAGTTCTTCACACTGTTCCCTTCTCAGGGACAGACTCCCAGGGACGCTCTGACTCACATTTGGCCCCCCGGTCTTCTCTACGCCTTCCCTCCGTTCCCCCTCTTACCGAGGGTGATACAGAAGGCCATTTACATGGAGAGCGAGATGATTTTGATTGCCCCGCATTGGCCTTGTCAAGTTTGGTTTCCTTTCCTACAGAGGCATGCGATAGAAGGTCCATGGTTTCTGGATCCGGTGCCAGACCTGTTGACTCATCAGTCAGGACAGCTTCATCCGTCTCTCAGGTCCCTGAAGTTGGCAGCATGGTTACTCCACTTCCATCCTTAGTCCGAGACAATACTCTTTCCCCGGACGTGGTCCACATACTGTCTTCTTCTCATAAACCTTCCACCGTCAAACTTTATTCCAGTAAATGGAAAAGGTTTGCTTTCTGGGCTCAAGAACGGGGTATAGATCCTCTCACTGCACCAGTTTCGGAGGTTCTGAATTTTCTGGCCTCTCTTTTTCAGTCGGGCTCTTCGGTTTCTACCATTAAGGTTCAACTAGCGGCCATTTCTAATTTTCATGCTTCATTTGAACCTTCATTGATGTCTCACAAACTTTGTAAGGCTTTCCTTAAAGGGGCTTGGCTCCTGAGGCCTCCTTTATCTCATCCTGTTCCCCCTTGGGATTTGAATATGGTTCTTGCTGCCCTAACTGCCCGTCCTTTCGAACCAGCTGCTACCTGTGATTTAAAATTTCTGTCTTGGAAAACGGCCTTTTTAATAGCCATAACGTCTGCCAGGCGAGTTTCAGAACTTCAAGCTCTTTGTTCTGATCCTCCCTATTTGATTTTTCACAAGCATAGAGTTTCATTGAAATTAAACCCTGCATTTATACCAAAAGTGGCCTCCTCTTTCTGTATGCAACAAACTATATAACTCCCTGTCTTTTTCCCAGAATTCTCTAATAACGCAGAATATACTTTGCATCAATTGGACGTATAGACAACTGCGTTTTATTTGAAGAGAACCGCTCAAACGCGAAATCTAATCAATTGTTTGTTTCCTTTGCAGCGAACAAATTGGGTCAACCAGTAACAAAACCTCCATATCTAAATGGATTAAAGATTGTATCATTTTATTTATTCACAAGCTAACAAAGACCTTCCCTTTCCAGTCAAGGCTCATTCTACCAGGGCAATGGCTACTTCCGTAGCTTTTCACTCCAAGTTATCAATAGATGATATTTGTGCTGCAGCAACCTGGACTTCTCCACACACTTTCATTTCTCATTACAAATTGGATGTGGTTTCTCGAGGCAGAGCTTCCTTTGGTTCCACAGTTCTCAGGAGTGTTTTCCAATGAGCCACCCGGGATGTAGGTGCTAGGGACGCTGTCCCATCTGTCATGAATGTAGGCGAGATAGGATCCCATTACATCTTTTAGTTATGTACTTACCATAACTTTGGATGTATGGGATCCATCTCGCCTACATTCATAAGTACCCACCCTCCTTCCCCCTTCCTTTTGGATTTAGAGGAGCTGTAGTCCCTCTTTTCTTGGCGTTCTTTCTTGAAGAACTTTAGTTGGTTATTGTGACTACTAGTTTTTCTGTGTTTGCATGGATGTATGAAAGCGAACAAACAAGATCTGGGGAAGCAGGTGTAGTGCATCCTGGGATAGGGAGTAGCCCAGCCAATGAGAGACTTCGTGCTAGTGTATTAGTTGCAGAGTCGGAGCCGATGGATCGGCTCCGAACCCATTTGTCATGAATGTAGGCGAGATGGATCCCATACATCCAAAGTTATGGTAAGTACATAACTAAAAGTTTTCATCAGTGGCCTTTACCCTTAGGTCACTGAATTATTTGTCCCATTTCACTCATCTCCAGAGGGATCTCCTCAAAGAGCTGGGAGATGCTCTTCAGGATCCTACAGCTGCAAGGGCTTCAGATAAGACTGCTTCCCAGCTTGCGACCGTGTCTCTGTAGTCAACTTCTCCATGTGACTCATCTCTTACGCAGCTGATGGAGCGAGCAGGGCAGCAGGCACAGGAATTGCCTTACAAAGACATTCCTGGATGCGCCTTTGTGAGTTTGCGGAGTCCTTCAAGTCCTCCTTTACCAGCGCACCATTTGATGGCTCGTCATTGTTCGGGCCCAAGGTAAAATAGACTCTTACCAGGTGCGAGGAAGATGGCAAAACTCTCTCTGCTGTGGGAGTACGATGTTCATCGTGTTTCACTGTTGCAGTCATTACTCTTGGGTTATCCTGCTGGCAGGCTACCCGCAGTCGGCCTGAATTCCAAAGTTCTGGTCCGGCGTCGGCTGCTGTTGCTTCTTCCCTGACGTCAGTGCGCCAGGGGTATAAAAGATGCAGCCGACGCCATTTTCTTCAGTCTTTCTTGCCGCGCGGTGCCCAAAGCAAAAGCAGTTCGCAAGTGCCGGTCGGCCGACTCCTGAGATTTTCAAATCTGAATTTCAGAACCGAAGTCTTCATTAAAGCTAAGTACCCCGTTGGGGAAACTTTTTTCTTGCTCCAGACCGATGTCAGAAAAAGTTAACAATTGTATTTCTTGTGGGAAGCAAATACCTCATAAGGATTTTCACTCTTACAGTATTCCTTGCCTAGGCCCTGACCACAACTTTGCTAGCTGTCGGTTTTGTGCTAGATTTAACCAACGCACTATTAAGCGTCGGTTCGATTTTGCATTTCATTACTTTGGCCAAAGATTTAATTATATAATGCTGTCGGAACAGCCGACGACCGGAGTTTACAAAAAACGCAAGGACAAGGAAAAGGATAGGCATCCGAGGTCCAAAACCGATGACGAGGCCTCCGTTAGGCCAGTCGCCGGTTCTCAGTGAGGTGCTTTTGCAGCCCCTGGTGCCCGCTACCTCAGAGCCACAGGCCGCTTCTGACTCCCACGTGGAGCCGACTGGGCCTCTGGATACTCAAGGTATTGGACACTCGGAAATCATTCCCTCAGATGGGTCTGGAGCCGCTGAGCAGGCATCGGCTTCTGAGGGTGTCTTCAGACCTACACAGTTATATGTTAAACCATCTTCTTTTTCAAAGACAAAGACTAAAGCTGCTCTAAAGACAAAGAAACAAGTACAACATTCTCCTACTCAAACTTCCATGCCGAAAAACAGATGCTTAAAATGGCCGAAGACCTAATTACTATGATCAGGGGTTCCCATCCCCCTCCTGATAAGAGGCCTAGGCAATATGATTCTTCTGATCAGGTTTCTATTTCCTCTGATTCCTCTTCTGAACAGGATTATTCCATACCTCCCTATGAGGACTCTGATGCTGAAGAATCCATTCCTTCAGCCTCACCTCCTGAGGATTATTCTTTTGGGGAAACCCTGCATACCATGAGGGAGCATTTCCACTGGGAGAGCCAAGACTACTCTGAATCTGAGAAAAGGCTCAGAGACTTTCTGCTACTTCCTCAGCACAGACCCCTTGCTATTCCACCTGTTCTAGACATTGTAGATGATGTATTTTCAGAGTCTGGCCTGTCCCCTGACTTTTTACCTCCTGCTCCTGCTAAGCCAGACAGATACTACAGGGTCCCGGATTCTCATAAATTCCTATATAAAAACCCCGCTGCTGACCCAGAAACTATATCTCAGGGTCCCAAAGGGGTCAAAGCTTCCACTGCAAAAAACCCTGTCCCCTCTGATAGGGATTCTAGGTCACTGGACAGGTGGGGGAAAAAAGTTTACACTTCTGCTACCTTGGCTGTAAGGGCTTTAAATTGTCAGTTTCATATGCTTAAATATCAGCAATACTTAATGTCACTGCTTAAACAGAAAATGTTGACAAATTCTGAATGTTCAGAGAACAAGGAAATGCAGGATTTATTTCATGTAGCTGAACAAGTGGGAAAGCATACTTTGCAATGTGGTTATGATTCACTGGAGGCCTCTTGCAGGGCCGCTGTTACAGGTTCTGTTATTAGAAGGCATGCTTGGTTAAACGAACAGAATCTGCTTGATCATGTTAAAGCAAAATTATTAGATGCCCCATTACAGCATGATACTTTGTTTGGTGCTAAAGCAGAAGAGGTGTTTGTAGGATAAAGCAAAATCCATGCAGACAGTTAAGGATTTCTTACAGGTACAGCCACCCAGATTTAGCAGGAACTGGCCATCACAAAATTGGTCCTTTCCAGTGTCAGACAGACCATAAAGAGGCAGATACAGACATCCCAGAGGCAGATCTCAGCCCCAAGGCTCATACAGGCCTAAACAATGGGGTGCTCCTACCTCCAAAAGCAGAGAAGACAAATCACAACCTTATAGGAAACAGTCCCAATGACTTTCCTCTGCCAGATCCAAGCACTTTTCTTTTGGCAGCCCCCTTAGGGGGAAAACTAGCACTTTTTTCATCAAAGTGGCAAATGGTTACCCAAGACAAATGGGTCTTGAACATAGTGTCCCAAGGCTACAGGTTCCATTTTCACACCCTACCAAGGGCAAAAGGTATGCCAGACCTGCCACACAATCAATGGGCAGAGACACAAAAGCAAATTACAGCCCTTATGGACATGAGGGCCATTCAATAAGTACCACAACAGGAGCAGGGGCAAGGATTTTACTCCAGACTTTTCTTAGTGCCCAGAAAGGACAAAGCCTGGAGACCAATACTGGACCTGTCTATACACGTTTCTGGAGGTTCCAAAATTCAAGATGTTGACTCTACAGCAGCTACTTCCCATGCTGGGCAAGAAGGTTTGGCTCGTAACTTTGGACCTAAAAGAGGCATACCTGCATGTCCCAATCAGACAATCTTGCAGAAGATACCTCAGATTTATAGCTGGCTCAATGCACTACCAAATCTCTGCACTGCCCTTTGGCTTATCTACTGCGCCCAGGGTCTTCACAAAATACTTGGCACCAATAATTGCAGTTTGCAGACAAAGAGGAATTCAAGTATATCCCTACTTGGACAACTGCCTTATTTAAGCAGAGAGCAAAGACATTCTTCTAAAGCATCTGGCGTTTGTAAAAAGATTACTAATTGGTCTAGGGTACACAGTAAACGAAAATAAATCAAAACTAGTACCCTCTCAAGAGATAATATTCCTGGGTGCAAGCTTAAATACAACTGCCCAGATGGCTTATCTCATGCCAGAAAAACAAAAGCAAAGTCAGGAGGAGAAGGAAACCACACTCACTACAATTCCAGTCTCACATAGACCTACCATGACAGCAAACCAAACACATAATCACACAAAAACATACTCGGAGGCTCTAAATAAAGATCTGCCTAAGCAGCAGAGACCTCCAAAGCAGACACCCAAGCAACCGCTACCCCAAAACAAAACACGTGCAACACATATCTCACAAAGCCAGTGTGCTGAACAGTCACAGCCCTTAAGACTAAACAACACACCTGATACACTTGTAATAGGTGACTCTATCGTCAGGCACACTGACATCCCGCTCACCAGGCTGAACAAGGAGAGGGTCACGGTGAGCAGCCTGTCGGGCGCTAGGATCCGCCACATAACACAAGCACTCAGGTCACTCCAAGGCAAGTACAAATATGACTCAGTCATTGTCCATGCTGGTGTGAATGACCTGAGACGTACCTCCCTGGACTACATGAAAAGAGACATAAAGGAGCTCTCTGATCATGTAGCCCAGGCCGGTATGACCCTGACCTTGAGTAGCATCTTACCCTCACCAAGAATGATGCCACAATATGAAGACAAGATGATCAATTTCAACAATTGGCTTAAGTACTGGTGTCATTCAAAGGGGATCCAATGCCTGTCAGCTTGGGATGATATGCTCGACAAGCCACGATGCTTCGCTAGGGACGGCTTGCACCTGTCACCCTGGGCTTTTGGATATTGGCAAAGGCTCTTGCTACCCCATAGTGCCTTTTGTAGGCAAGGCTCAGAAGACAAACCCACCTCCATAGGTATCACAAGGGATAAGAAACTAAGAGTAATGCTACTCAACGCCAGAAGTCTAAACCTCAAGATGCACGCATCGAAACTCTCCTTAGCATGGAGAACATCGATATCTGTGCAGTAACAGAAACCTGGTTCAGGGCTCCGAGAGCACCCCAGCACTACCAGGTTATACCTCATACCATGCTTTTCGCCCCAAAACTTGGACCGAACCACAAAAGGAGGGGGAGTATCGATATTCATCAAAGATACCCACACCTCCAGGTTGGTGGCAAAGCACGAAGCATCAGAGACTATCCATGTGCAACTAACAGAGGGTAAAACTGCCTTCCAGTTTATAGCCTGCTACAGACCACCCTCCCAAACCCAGGAACCCCACTCGGCCTTCCTGAGAACACTGGAAAATATGAAGGTCTCTCCAAACACCATTATATTGGGCGACTTCAACTACCCAAACATAGACTAAGAGCATTACTCTAGCTCCAACACCCTAGCCCAAAGGTTCCTAGAATTTATAAACTCAAATGCTATGGAACAACTTGTTACCACTCCCACAAGAGGGGAAAACATACTGGACCTGATCATCACCAACATGGGGACTCTATGCTCCAGACCAGAAGTGTATCCCTCACTGGTAAGATCAGACCATAAACTAATCTCACTGGATATTCACATCCCGACCCCACCCCCTGCCCAGAAAACCACAGTGAAAAACTTCTCTAAAGCAAATTTCACACACCTCAAAACCGAGGTGGAATCCTTCAAAGCCCCCGGGCCTGTGGAAAATACGGCCCAGACCACAGAATCCTTTATAAACGCATTCTATGAACACCTTCAGGAATGCATGGATCATGCGATCCCAAATAAAACCAAGACCCAATCCTCCAAAGGCAGACGTCCTGTCTGGTGGACCCCAGCCATAAACAAACTATGCAATAGAAGGAGGAAGCTACTAAATGATAGAGCAAAATCCCAAAAAGGGAAGGCATCACTATCAGTATTAGCAAAAAACTATGGGCACTCATAAAATTGTCTAAGGCCAGCTTCGAGAGAAAAATATTGCACAGGACACTAAGGATAATCACAAGGCTTTCTTTAGTTATGTTAGGAACCTGGGTGGTAATTCCCAGATATGCTCAGAATTAGTCCAAAATGACAAAAAATACACTGAACCCACAGACATTGCCAACATCCTAGCTGACAGGTTCAGCGCAAACTTCTCCCCCCCCTCCCCACCAAAAGGGCAAATATCTATCCCAGCAGAGTGCTGCCCCCCCTGACATCTCAGATGCTCAGGTAAGAGCCGCCCTCTCCAAAGCAAAAAACACAGCATCAATGGGACCAGACGGTGTCCCGGTCTGCGTCCTACATGAACTCCAAGAAGAGCTAAACCCAAACATAAAACTACTGTTCAATCTCAGCCCAACTACAGGATATGTGCCCAAAGAGTGGCGTACAGCAACAGTGGTCCCTCTCCATAAAGGTGGTGCCTCAACGGATCCTGGAAACTATCGCCCATTGGCCTGACTAGCTTGGTCTGCAAAGCTATGGAAAAGGATCATCATGGACCTCATAAATAAAGATAGTGGGGACCTACAGACACTGGATCCTACCCAGTTCGGCTTTAAGGGCAGATCCCGCCTCTTAAACCTGGTTGATTTCTTTGAAACAGTCACCAAAGCCATTGACAAGGGGAGGGTGGCCCACACAGCCTACCTGGACCTCGCAAAAGCCTTCGATACAATACCCCACTCGGGCATTATAGATAAGCTCACCAGCTTAAATATAAACCCCTATGTCACTAGATGGATTGCAAACTGACTCAAGGACAGAACCCACATGGTTAGAATTGCTGGAGCCATGTCAGACTCCAAACCAGTTACAAGTGGTGTCCCACAAGGCTCAGTCCTGGGACCTCTCTTGTTCGGTATATATTTCTTGGAGGTACAGGCCAACACGGAAGGACTGTGGCTGACCAAGTTCGCAGATGACTGCAAACTGGGTGCCATAATCAACTCTCCAGCCGACACAAGCATCCTCCAAAAGGGCCTATAGAAACAGACAACTGGTGCCAGAGCCATGGCCTCAAGCTAAATGCCAAAAAGTGTATAGTCATCCCCTTTGGCAAAAACAAAGTGCCCACAAATTACCACATAGGTGGTAATCCATTAAGTACAGAAGAAGTAATTAGGGACCTGGGGACCCAAGTTGATAGCAATCTCTCATTTGACAACCACGTGGCCAAAGTAGTTAGAAAAACATTTTATATAGCCCACCTAATCATGAAGGGATTCACATCTAGATCAGGGGAGAGGTCATTGTGCCTCTTTACTCATCCCTCATCAGGCCCATAATTGAGTACAATGCCCCTTTTGGGATGTACCTTACCAGACACCTGCAGCAACTGGAAAGACCCCAAAAGTACCTCACCAAGAGGATCAAAGGGCTCAAACAGATGCCATATGCTGCCCGGTTAAAGAAACTCCAGCTCTACTCAGTGGCATACTGCCTGTTCAGAGGCGATCTGTGCCTGACGTATAAAGCCATGTCCAACCCGGAATTAATGGACATGCTGCACCTCAGAAAATCCAAATCCCATCGAGCTACGCTCGAGAGACCTGAACCTCAGCACTGAAATAAATAGGACATGCTGGAGGGACAGATTCATAACCCAGAGGCTCCCTTCACTCTGGAATAAAATCCCAGTCCAGGTTAGGCAGAGTCCCTCAGTGACTCTCTTCAAGAGGAATCTTGATGAGTGGATGGGAGATCGTAGGGTTACCCCGGGTATCACTTCTGTGTCACTGTTAGACAGAGGCACAGTATACTAACCTTGAAAAAGGGCATAGCAAAATAAATTTAAAATGGGTGGCGAAAGCCAAACACATTCTGGCTAGGCTTATAAATGCCCTAGGGCAGATAGCCTAGTATGAACCTATGAACCTATGAACTGACTTCTTACTTCAGAAAGTTGGCAACAAAGACCCAGTTATCTGCAAGGAAAATCCTGCAGGCCTTGGGTTTCATGGCATCCTGCATTCTACTAATTCCATATGCCAGACTACATATGACGAAACTACAATGGTATCTAAAAAGTGTTTGGACTCCGCATTGCCACAGCCTGGAGACAGTAATTACCCTCATTCCCTGCCTGCAACAGGAGTTTCGATGGTGGGCACAGGCCTATCACCACAACAAGGGTCTGCCATTCACCTTACCCACAGACAGACAGACACTGACAACGGATGCATCAGATTATGCCTGGGGGGCCCATATGGCAGGAAAATGTATTCAGGGCACATGGCCTGCAAGCCAGATGCATCTTCACATCAATCAAAAAGAGATGTTAGCTGTTCAGAATGCCCTGACAGCTTTCAAGGATCTACTTCATCCAGGGCAGCTACTGATAAAGACAGACAATACTACGGTCATGTGGTACATAAACAAACAGGGAGGTACACATTCCTACCCCCTCTGCAGACAAGCAATGACCTTATGGGACACAGCATTGACTTATCGAGTTCACCTGCAAGCACAATTCCTGCCAGGAAAAACAAATACTCTGACAGATGAACTAAGCAGAAACCTCATGGTTCCCCACAAGTGGAAACTGGATCCACAAGTCTTCAGCATGATAACAAGGAAATGGGGATGCCCAGACATAGATCTATTTGCCTCCCCTCACAACTGCCAATTAAAGAAATTTTGCACAAGGATTTATCACAAACAAGCATGGAGAATGGACTCCCTATCCTTCAGCTGTAAAAATCTAACAGTATATGCCTTTCCTCCACTGCCTCTCCTTCCCAGGATAATCCTAAAGGTCAGACAAGAGAAGCCAAAAATGATACTGATTGCACCAGACTGGCCACACCAGCACTGGTACCCAATCCTAAAGAGCTTGTCTCAAGGTCCAGCATGGATATTCCCTCAAACTTTTCACTTGCTGACCTAACAAAACAATCAGATCCTGTACAGCCAACTCAGGACCTTAAATCTGGCAGCATGGCGGATAATGTAGCCATTCAGAACACTCCTCTTTCAAAAGCTGTTATGGGTGTTATCTTGGAGGCCAGGAGGCCCAGTACCAGAAAATCTTATGCAGAAAAATGGAAGAGATTCTGTGCTTGGAACCGGGAACAAGGCATTGACACGTATGTACCTAATATTCCTCAGATTTTACAATACCTAACTGAGATGCTGGACAAAGGCCTTTCCTTTTCATCAATTAAGAGTCATGCCTCTGCCATTTCAGCCCATTACAATATGGAACCACCTATCTTTTCTCAGCCTTTAATAAGGCAGTACCTCAGAGGGGCCAAAAACATCAGGCCTCCAAGGAGAACACTAATTCCGGCATGGGACCTCAATTATATCTTGGAAAAACTCACACTGCCTCCTTTTGAGCCAGTCTCAACAGCTGATATAAAATTCTTATCATGGAAAATAGCTCTGCTCCTAGCAATAACCTCTGCAAGACGAGTCTCGGAGTGACACGCACTCATGGCTGTGGAACCTTTTATCATTTTTCATCCAGACAGGGTTTCTCTGAGGGCAAATCCAACATTTATGCCTAAGGTGGTGTCCAGTGTGGCCAAACCATTCACTTGCCTACCTTTTCTCCAAATCCACAGAACAAGGGTGAGAAAATTTTGCATTCTTTGGACATACACAGGCAGCTATGCTTCTACTTGGACAGAACTAAAGTTTTCAGAAAGGCTGAGCAACTTTTAGTGTCATATGCTGCAGGATCACAAGGAAAGGCTACTATTTCTAAATGGATAGGCCATTGCATCCATTTCTGCTATTCTCAGCATGGCAAATCAGTGCCTAAGGGCATTAGGCCCCATTCTACCAGAGCAGCAGCCACTTCAGCAGCCTTCCTCAGAGGAGTACCAACCAAAGACATCTTAGAGGCTGCAACCTGGAGTACAGTGCACACTTTTACAAAGCACTACCATTTACCTCTTTACTCTAAATCCGGAGCAGGCTTTGCCACTGCAGTTCTGCAGGGCCTCATAGCCTCTCCTAATCCTATTTAGCCCAGCCACCCATCCTCAGCTTTGGGATTCAACCCAAGAGTAATGACTGCAACAGTGTAACACGATGAACATAGTACAGTTGTGTACCTACCATAATTGTAGATGTTCGATTGTATTCACTGTTGCAGTCCAGGTTACCCTCCCACCGTCCCCCTTTCTTTTATTGGGGTTTATCTATACTTCTCTATTCTACACAACCTATGTGGTGTATTTGCTTGTAGATGAAGGAAATGTTTCTTTACTGCATGTATGTTTATTGGCATAATATATTTAGCCTACCCTTTTGGGGGCACCTGACATCTGGGGCAAGAAAAACTGAAGGAAATGGCGTCTACTGCATCTTTTATACCCCTGGCATACTGACGTCGGGGAAGAGGCGACAGCAGCCGACACCGGACCAGGACTTTGGAATTCAGGCTGACTGCGGGTAGCCTGCCAGCAGGATAACCCAAGTGTAATGACTGCAACAGTGAATACACTCGAACTTTATGGTAGGTACACAACTGTTCTTTTCTCTGCCCCTACTAGACTTTATCCCAGAGGTCAAAAAGGTGGAAAAATGTGGTTCCAGAAATCCCAGGGAGCTTCGCCTGATGCACGTGGTGATTTTTTCCCCCAGGGGCAGGGGGGAAATAATAACAGGAGTTGCTGCCCTCGCAGCAGAGGGGGTCCACTGAATCAGGGTGACAGAGATACAGTCTCTGGTAGGCCCTTCCAGTGCTCCTGAAAGGAGGCTCTGGAGGCAGTTGGGGGCAGATTGTCACTGTACCCAGAAGCCCAGCAAAGTATCACAAAAGACAAATGGGTACAGTCAGTAATATCCAGGGGATACAGTATTCCTTTCTCCATGCCACCTCTTCCCAGAAAACAAAAATCCAGCCCAGATGTGCCACCCAGTCTACGGGATCAAGCAAACCTAGAAGTTCAAAGGTTGCTAGAAAAACGAGCCATCCAAAAAGTCCCAGCAGACCAAATCAGATCTGGAACTTACTCAAGGTTCTTTTTAGTTTCAAAGAAAACAGGGGACTGGAGACCCATTTTTGGATCTCAGCAGGCTGAACAAGTCTGTCAGAAAAACAAATTTCCGGATGGTGACACTGCAGTCCATTCTTCCCTTTCTGGGAAAGGACAATTGGATGTGCTCCATCGATCTCCAGGATGCGCACTTCCACTTCAAGATGGACAGGCGATCCAGGAGATATCTATGATTCTGGCTGGGAGCCAGTCATTATCAGTTCAAAGCTGTGCCCTTTGGTCTCACTACAGCCCCCAGAGTGTTCACCAAATGCATGGCAGTAGTTATGGCTCACCTGAGGTGTCTAGGATTCCGGGTATTTCCATATCTAAACGACTGGCTCTTTACCGCCACCACCGAGCATTGACTAATCATAGCAAGGGACACCACAATTCGTCTCTGCTCAGAGTTACGTATCACTATCAATTATGAAAAATCTGCTTTGTTGCCCTGTCAGCATATTATATTTATAGGGGCCAATCTAAATACAAAAGACATGATCGCAAAGTTGCTTCAGGAGAGAGTGTCAACCATATGACATCAGGTGTCAATTTTGATCAGGAGAAAAAAGATTCGAGCAAGATTTGTCCTCAAAGTGCTAGGCTCAATGGCAGGAGCAGTAACACTAGTTCCCTTGGCACGCTTCCATATGAGGATATTGCAGTGGCTTCTTTTTGCTTAGTGGTCCATGCAGAATCTTCCCATGTCACATGAGATCCACATTACGGAGACCTGCAAAAAGGATCTACAATGGTGGCTTCAGTCTACGCACGTAATGATAGGCAGGCCATTCGTCCTTCCCCAACCGGTAGCCACAGTGACCACGGATGCTGCCCAGATAGGGTGGGGGGGGGGGGCATTATCTGGGGCAGACTGTTCAAGGAACTTGGCAGCAACACGAATACCACTTGCACATCAACGTCCTGGAGATGAGAGCGGTACTTCTGGCATTGCAAGCACTTCAGGGCTGTCTACCGACAGGGATGATTGCAATTCAGACAGACATGTCCGTACTGTGGTACATCGACAAGCAAGGCAGAACCAGATCTTACCCCTTGTGCTGAAAGGCTCTAAGAGTATGGCGGTGGGCGGTGTCCTCTCAGTGTTTTCTGATTGCAACACACATCCCGGGAAAATCCAACGTTATAGTGGACAAGCTAAGCAGAACAATTCTGATGCCACACAAGTGGTCCCTGAACCAGGAAATTGCGAATCAAATTTTTTGCAAGTGGGGCCAGTCTTGCGACCTTTTTGCCACATCCATGAATACCAAATGCAGCAGCTATTTTGCCCTGGTCCCCCAACCGGGACAGTTACCCAGGGATGCACTTGTTCACGATTGGCCCCCTGGACTTCTTTATGCCTTTCCCCCATTCCCTCTAATCCCAAAGTTCTTCAGAAAGCAAAATCACTGAGTTGCAAGCTAATCCTCATTGCACCTTACTGGCCTCGTCAGATTTGGTTCCCCTTCCTTTCGCCACGTCTCCAGGAGGAGCCTTGGATCCTGGACCTAGTTCCAGATCTTCTGATGCATTCAGGAACACTCAACCCTTCTATTCAGACCCTCAAGCTGACAGCTTCGTTTCTCCAGTTCCCATCTTAGCCAGGCTTCCTGACATTTCCCCTGTAGTATGACACATTTTGATCTCTTGTCACAAATCTACAACTAGAAAGATTTATGCCAGCAAATGGAAGAGGTTCTCTTGTTGGGCAACGAAAAATCATATTGATCCCTTTACTGCACCCATTTCACAAATCCTGGAATTCCTGACTGAGACTTTTAACCAAGGGGCAGCGGCAGCTACAATTTGAGTTCAGCTAGCTGCGATTTCCAATTATCATGTTGGAGAAATGGACTGAAACGTTATGTCCCACAGATTATGCAAACCTTTCCTGAAAGGTACTATCCTCTTGAGACCCCCAATAACAGACCCACCGCCTCCATGGGATCTAAACTTAGTCTTATCTTCCTTGATTCTCCCTCCTTTCGAACCGGCTGCTACCTGTTCTCTGAAGATGTTCATCGTGTTTCCCTGCTGCAGTCATTACACTTGGGTTATCCTGCCATCAGGCGATCCCGCAGTCGGCCATAGTTCCAAAGTCTTGGTCCGGCGTCAGTTGCTGTTGCTTCTTCCCTGACGTCAGTGCGCCAGGGGTATATAAGATGCAGCCGATGACATTTTCTTCAGTCTTTGTTGCCGCGCGGTGTCCGAAGCAAAAGCAGTTCGCAAGTGCTGGTCGGCCGACCGACTCCTGAGATTTTTTAAATAGAATTTCAGAACCAAAGTCTTCAATAAAGCTAAGTAGCCTGTTGGGGAAACTTTTTTTGCCTCAGACCGATGGCAGTAAAAGTTAATAATTGCATTTCTTGTGGGAAGCAAATACCTCATAAGAATTTTTCATTCTTACTGTATTCCATGCCTAGGCCCAGACCACGACGTCACTAGTTGTTGGTTTTGTGCTAGATTTAACAAACGCACTATTAAACGTCGGTTTGATTTTGCACGCCATTATTTTGGCTGAAGGTTCAATTATACCATGCCGTCAGAACAACCGATGACCAGAATACACAATGCAAAGACAAAGATAAGGACAGGCATCCGAGGTCCAAACTAGGCCAGTTGTCGTTTCACCAGTTCTCAGCGAGGCGCTTTCGCAGCCCCTGACACCCACTACCTCAGAGCCACAGGCCACCTCCGACTCCCACGTGGAGATTTCTAGGCCTCTGGAAACTCAAGGTATTCGGCCTACGGAAATTAACCCCTCGGATGGGTCCCGAGCCGCTGAGCAGGCATCGGCTTCTGAGGGTGTTTTCAGACCTTCACAGCTTACCATCAAAACAACAACCAAGTCTAAAACTCCATTAAAGACAAAGAAACAAGTACAGCATTCACCTGGACAGGCCTCCGTGCCTAAAAAACAGATGCTCAAAATGGCCGAAGACCTAATTACCTTGATCAGAGGTTCCCATCCCCCTCCTGATAAAAGGCCTAGGCAGGATACAGACGTGGTTAAAAGAACAAGGTTTACCTGATCATGTTAAGGCAAAATTATTGGATGCTCCTTTACAGCATGATATCTTGTTTGGTGTTAAGGCAGAAGAGGTATTAAAGAAAATGGAGGATAAGGCAAAATCTGTGCAAACAGTGAAGAATTTCTTACAGGTACAGCCACCTCGATTTAGCAGAAATTGGCCTTCTAAAAATTGGTCCTTTCCAGTGTCAGACAGACCACAAAGAGGAAGATACAGACTCCCAAGAGGCAGATCTCAGCCCCAAGGCTCTTATAGACAACGACAGTGGGGTGCTTCAAACCCAAAAGGAGGAGAAGACAAGTCACAACCTTATAGGAAACAGTCCCAATGACTTCCCCCTTCACATGCCAAGCACTTACCTTTTGGCAGCTCCCTTAGGGGGAAAACTAGCTCTTTTTTCACGAAATTGGCAAATAATCACCCAAGACAAATGGGTTCTGAACATTGTGTCTCAAGGTTACAGGTTCCACGTTCACACTCTACCATGGCCAAAAGGAATGCCATACCTGCCACACAATCAATGGGCAGAGGCACAAAAACAAATTACAGCCCTCATGGACATGAGAGCTATTCAGAAAGTGCCACAACATGAACAAGGACAAGGATTTTACTCAAGACTTTTCTTGGTCCCCAGAAAGGACAAAACCTGAAGACCCATACTGGACCTGTCTACTCTAAATACTTACCTGGGTGTTCCGAAATTCAAAATGTTGACACTACAGCAACTTCTTCCCATGCTGGGCAAGAAGGCTTGGCTAGTTACTTTGGACCTCAAAGAGGCATTACCTGCATGTCCCAATCAGACAAAATTGCAGAAGATACCTCAGATTCATAGCTGGCACAATGCATTACCAATTCTCTGCACTGCCCTTTGGCTTCTCTACTGCACCCAGGGTCTTCACAAAATGCCTGGCACCAGTAATTGCATTTTGCAGACAAAAAGGAATTCAAATATATCCCTACTTGGACGACTGTCTTATTCAAGCAGAGAGCAAGGACATTCTTCTAAAGCATTTGGCATTTGTAAAAAGATTGCTAATTTGTCTAGGGTACACAGTAAATGAAAAGAAGTCAAAACTAGTGCCCTCACAAGAGTTAATATTCCTGGGTGCCAGCTTAAATGCAATGGCCCAGATGGCTTATCTCACGCCAGACAAGCAAAGACAACTGACTCAGTACTTTCAATTGATGGCAACAAAAACCCAACTCCCTGAAGAAAAATTCTGCAGGCCTTGGGGTTCATGGCGTGCTGTATACTGCTAATACCATATGCCAGACTGCATATGAGGAAATTACATTGGTGCCTAAAAAGAGTTTGGACTCAACACTGTCACAGTTTGGAAACAGTAATACCACTTATTCCCTGCCTACAACAGGAGTTTCGATGGTGGGCACAGGCATGTCACCACAACAAGGGACAGCCTTTCACTTTACCCACAGCCAGGCAGACACTAACAGATGCTTCGGATTACGCCTGGGGAGCACACATGGAAATTGTATTCAGGGCAAGTGGGCCACAGACCAAATGCATCTTCACATCAATCAAAAAGAGATGCTAGCTGTACAAAATGCCCTAACAGCTTTCAAGGACCTTCTGCATCCAGGACAACTATTACTAAAGACGGACAACACCACAGTTATGTGGTACATAAACAAGCAAGGGGGCACTCATTCATATCCCCTCTGCAGACAAGCCATGACTTTGTGGCACACAGCACTGACCTATCAAGTTCATCTGCAAGCACAATTCCTGCCAGGAAAGAAAAATACTGTGGCAGACGACTTAAGCAGAAACCTCATGGATCCTCACGAGTGGAAATTAAATCCACAAGTATTCAGCATGATAACACAAAAATGGGGGTGCTGAGACATAGATCTTTTTGCCTCCCCTCTGAACTGCCAACTACAGAAATTCTGCACAACGACTTACCACACACAAGCATGGAAAGTGGATGCTCTCTCGTTCAGCTGGAAAACCCTAACAGTTTATGCCTTCCCACCACTGCCGCTCCTGTCAAATGTACTCCTAAAAGCCAGACAAGAAAGGCCAAAAATGATCCTGATTGCCCCAGACTGGCCACGCTAGCACTGGTACCCAATCTTAAAGAACTTGGCTCAAGGCCCAGCATGGATTTTACCTTAAATTCCTCACCTTCTGACGCAACAAAACAATCAGATCCTGCACAGCCAGCTCAAAACCTTAAACCTGGCTGCATGGCAGATTACTTAGCCAAGCAGCCAACACCTCTTTCTAAAGCTGTTATGGATGTCATTTTGGAGGCCAGGAGGCCCAGCACCAGGAAATCCTATTCAGAAAAGTGGAAGAGATTCTGCACCTGGAACCAGGCTCAATGCTTTGACCCTCTTGTTCCAAGTATCCCTCAGATATTACAATACTTAACTGAGATGCTGGACAAAGGCCTATCCTTTTCATCCATTAAGATCCACGCCTCTGCCATCTCAGCTCATTACAACACGGATCCTCCTATTTTCTCTCATCCATTATTAAAACAGTACCTCAGAGGGGCTGAAAACATAAGACCGCCCCGGAGAGCACCAACACCAACTTAGGACCTCAGCTTTGTCTTGGATAAACTAACTATGTGAGAGTGTTCAATCTCGCCGTTTGTTCTTACACACGGGTTCGGAGCCAATCCTCGGCTCCGAGTCGGCCGCATAGCAAAGCTCTGCATCTTAGAGAAGCTTGAGACCAGGCTATATCCCACAATCCTCCCTGCTATTACTCAGATCTAGTTTGCCGCTGCAACGGGTCACATCGCTACAGAGAGCTCGGACCAGAGATTTTGTTGTTAGACAGATAAGATAGTTCTTTTTCTTTGTTTCAAAAGTTATTATACTCCTATAGTTTTTTGATATTTTATTTTTCTGTACTATAGTGTGTGTGTGTGTGTGTGTATTATTGTTAGTTTTTATAGGTTTCCCTTTGGGGCCTACCCTTACTTAACTGCAAATTCTCTTAAACTTAAAATTATTAAACTTTAAATACCCTCTTCTTTAAGTTTACTGTTATGTCTGAAAAAGCCAAGTCTGGTTTTAAAAGGTGTCAGTGTGGACAGAAAATGTCCATCACTGACTACCACACTTCCTGCGTCTACTGTCTTGGCACTCTCCACTTGCAAGAGGATTGCTCTATTTGCCATTCCTTCAGTGGGAGGGTCATGACAGATAGACACAGGAAACTTATTGACAGGGGGCTTCTTAAGCCTGCCTTCCAAGAGGCCTTGGACAAGTCTGACCAGGCTTCTAAGTCTTCGAAGGGGTCGAAGATGTCGGAGCCCATGTCATTGGCTCCGAGTACATCTTCTAGAGTTCGTTCACCGGTTCCACAGACTTCGGGGCCGAGCGTCGAACGTTTGTCTCTCACTGAGTCCCAGGTCTTGGAACCGGTGTCGGAGCTACCGCCACCGTCTATTCTTCGGTGCCATCTTCGGCCCCTTCGACCCGATCTTCCAGACCATTATCTGATACTGATGTGGATCGTGTCGTGCAGAAACTTATGGAGAACACGGCCCTTTCCAAATTGATTGCAGTTTCCTCCCAGTTGGTGTCGAAACTAGAAGGCCTTCCTTTATCTCCAACAGGTCCTCCTTCGAGACCCATCCAGTCTTCGGAGCCGGAAGAGGATGAGCCGATGATAGTGGAGCCCTCGGTGCCGAAACCGTCCATTGCACGATCGACACCATTTACCTCGACTCCATCGGAACCAATAGGTGAGTCGCGGAGTCGACGATCTTTCCTTGGATCCGGAAACAAGAGTCGTACCGACCTTTCGGTTCCGACTCTCCCTCTCGGGGCCTCGGCACAGATCGGCTCGGCTCCGTCCTCGGGGTCGAGACCCATGGGCCCCGTGTCTCGGATTCTTCCATGTTCTTCGGAACCGGGGGAGTCCTCGACCCGAGGTTCAGGGGGTTTTGACCTTATGAGGAAGGTTTTGTCTACACAGACAACCACTTCATCGGACGCGTCTTCTCCCTCCCTTAAGGAGCCGCTCTCTGTTTCTGTTCCCACGACACATCCAAAGCATGGAGCACCATTGTCTCAGCCATCCCTAGAGGATGCCCCCTGTTCCACGGAGGCCTCACCGGAATCTCCCTCCAATGAGGTCCCGAGGAAAAGATTGTGCAAGAGGAGGCACTTAGACTCCCCACAGGAATCTCTAACTTCTGACACTGACTTGGATGAGTCAGAGGGGTCCCCAAAATCCCCCTCCGAGGATGTCTCATTTGCGGACATCTTGGAGATATTAAAACAGAGGGGTGATTGGCAGTCCCTAGCCCCCACTGAGGACGAGTCGGTGTTGCTGAAGGCATTTGGTGCTCAACCTTCTACCTCCTGGGTTACTCCGCCCTTCGATGAGTTAATGGATTTGATTGCTCGAAGGGCGTGGGAGACACCGGACACAGTGGAACCGGTCCCTCGAAAACCAAGTAAATTTATTACCGCTCCCCAGGACAAGACCTATCTCACAAAAGGAGTCCTGGTTGACACTATGGTGGTGGCCGCAGCCACTAAAAAGGAGATGTCGGAGTCTTCCTCTTCTGTTCATCCTCCTAATAAGGA
Source organism: Protopterus annectens (assembly GCF_019279795.1). Lineage (NCBI taxonomy): Eukaryota > Metazoa > Chordata > Ceratodontiformes > Protopteridae > Protopterus > Protopterus annectens. Next base: position 330,413,402 of record NC_056745.1, on the reverse strand, counting down.
TTCTAGGACTATGGACAGATACGGGAAGCGCATTTTTAGTTCAGCGACTTTTTCCATGCGTTCACTAAACTATTTGACACATTTTACATGACTACAGAGGGATCTCATCAAGGAGCTGAGAGATACCCTCCAGGGTAACACAGATGCTGCTGTTTCAGATAAGGTAACAGCACAACTTAACACCCTTACCTCCATAGTGAACTCGTCCATGAGGCTCATCTCGTATGCGGCTGAAGGGTCGAGTAGGGCCGCAGCTTCAGCGATTGCTCTACGAAGACAATCCTGGATGCGGCTGTGCTCTTTTGCGGAAGCCTTCAAGTCTTCTTTCGCCAACGCCCCCTTTGATGGTGCCACTCTTTTTGGGCCCAAAGTGAAAGAGACATTAACTTGGTGTGAGCAGGAAGGAAAGACTCTGTCTGCTGTCTGAGTCTGTTTTTCCGTTCCATCCAGACCGTACCCCAAAGGGCAACGAGGCGGAAAAATGTGCTTCCGTAGAACTCAGGGATCTTTCCAGGCCACACAGAGTGAACCCCCCCCCCCCAGAGGCAGAGGGGGGGGGCAGACATGGAAGACGCCGCCCTGGCGGCAGAGGGGGTCCGCAGAACCAAGGCGACAGGGATACTATCCCTGGTAAGCCTTTCCAGCACTCCTGAATGGGGGCCCGACTGTCCTGCTCTGGAGGCAGTCGGGGGTCGCTTGGCTTTATACCCACAGGCCTGGCAAACTCTCACCTCAGACTCCTGGGTAAAAAGCATTGTAACCAGTGGATACAAAATACCCCTTATGTCAGCTCCACCCCAACAAAGAAGGTCTCCAGATGTGCCACCCCGTCTGCGAGGCCAAGCAGCAATAGAAATTTCAAAGCTGCTCAAAAAAAGAGTCATTCAGCCAGTCCCGGCGGACCAAAAAGGATCCGGAACTTACTCGAGGTTCTTTTTAGTTCCGAAAAAGACAGGGGACTGGAGACCCATTTTGGATCTCAGCGATCTCAATACCTTCGTGAAGAAGGAAAAGTTCCAGATGGTCACGCTTCAATCGATCCTTCCATTTTTGCAGAAGGACGACTGGATGTGCTCGATAGATCTCAAGGACGCGTACTACCACATCAAGATGGCCAGAACATCCAGAGATCACCTGCGCTTCCGGCTGGGAGCCAGTCATTTTCAATTTCGAGCCCTGCCCTTTGGGCTCACCTCAGCCCCCAGGGTATTCACCAAATGCATGGCAGTGGTAGCGTCTCACTTGAGATGTCTAGGATTCCAGGTGTTTCCCTATCTGGACGACTGGCTCCTCACCGCCACCACCGGCGTCTCCTCATACAAGCAAGAAACTATACAGTCAACCTTTGTTCCCACCTAGGGATTTCCATAAACTTCAAAAAATCTGTCTTACTGCCCTCACAGCATATTTCATTCATCGGAGCGGACCTAGATACGCGCTTAACATTGGTAAAGCTCCCTCAAGTAAGGGCTTCATCCCTCAAGGAACAGGTTCTTCTTCTGCTGCAATGCAGGAAAGCCCCGGCCAAATTGGTGTTGAAGGTTTTGGGACTCATGGCAGCGTCCCTGATTGCGATTCCCATGGGAAGATTGCACATGAGGCTCCTCCAATGGCTGCTGTTCACGCAGTGGTCGTTCCAGCAGTTACCCCTAACGTATGAGATTCTGATAACAGATTTTTGCAAGCGAGACCTCTCATGGTGGGTGTCCAGCCAGGATCTCACTATGGGTCGTCCATTTGTTCTACCAAATCCGACGGCCACTATAAACATGGACGCTTCCCTGATAGGGTGGGGGGGACTTTTTCAGGGAAGAACAGTCCAAGGGGAATGGTCCAACATGGAGTACAACCTGTACATAAATGTTCTGGAAATGAGGGCGGTGTTCTTGGCGTTGCAACACTTTCAAACCCTCCTACCTCTAGGAACAGTAGCAGTTCAGACAGACAACATGTCTGTAGTCTGGTACATAAACAAACAAGGGGGAACCAGATCTTACCCATTATGCAGAGAGGCCATGAGAATTTGGCAATGGGCAGAGTCCACGGGTCGCTTTCTGATAGCAACGCACATCCCGGGGTCATCCAACGTCATTGCGGACAGGTTGAGCAGAGCCATCCTGTTACCTCACGAGTGGTCCCTCAAACTACAAGTGGCGGAAAGAATTTTCCGCAAATGGGGCCAGCCTTGCTGCGATCTAGTCGCCTCCTTGATGAATACCAAATGCAGAAGCTATTTTGCCCTTCTACCCCCTCCAGGGGATGTCCCCAGGGACGCACTGATACACGATTGGCCCCCGGGTCTCCTATATGCATTTCCACCTACCCCCTTGATTCCCAAATTTCTTCAGAAAGCCATGAATCTGGAAAGGACAATTATACTCATAGCCCCATTCTGGCCTCGACAGATATGGTTCCCCTTTCTTCGAGCCCATCAAAGAGAGGAACCTTGGATCCTGGACCCAGTACCAGATCTACTGACACATCTCGGGAGTTCCTCACCCGTCTCTTCTATCCTCAAACTAGCAGCTTGGCTGCTCCACTTCCCGCCTAGCCAGGTCTGATCTACTTTCTCCGGCAGTTCAGCGCATTTTGGTTGCCTCTCATAAGGCTTCCACCACAAAACTCTACAAGAGTAAATGGAAACGTTTTGTGTACTGGGCATCTAGTCAACACTTGGACCCCCTGGTTGCTCCTTTACATAAAGTTCTAGAATTTCTTTCCATCCTTTTCCACGAAGGAGCCTCTACTTCCACACTAAGAGTGCAGTTGGCTGCCATATCCAACTTCCATGTTGGTGAGGAAGGTTCTTCTATTATGTCCCACAGGCTTTGTAAGGCTTTTATGAAAGGTTCCTTCCATCTTCGACCGCCCGTCAGAGACCCTTTATTCCCATGGAATTTAAATTTGTTTTGTCACAACTAATGTTACCACCCTTCGAACCAGCCTCTTCTTGCCTCCTGAAGTTTCTGTCTTGGAAGACTCTTTTTCTTGTAGTGGTTACTTCAACTCGGAGAGTGTCAGAGCTGCAAGCACTGTCAATTAAACCGCCTTACTTAATTTTTCACCCAGATAGAGTTTCTTTACGAACAAATCCGTCCTTCCTTCCTAAGGTATGTTCTGTCATAAATATTAATCAGTCCATTGAACTCCCTACTTTCTTCAAGAACCATACCAGCAAGTTCGAATATATGTTGCACAAGTTAGATGTCCACAGACAGCTCAGATTTTATTTAGACAGGACTAAAGACTACAGAAAAACAGATCAACTTTTTGTTGCATTTGCAGACAATAAAAAGGGCATGGCAGTTACAAAACGTACGCTTTCTAAATGGCTTACTGATTGTATAGCCTTTGTGTATTCCAAGTCAAATCAGGCCTTGCCCACCAAACCAAAATGCCATTCTACTAGGTCCGTCTCCACTTCCTTGGCTCATGCAGCTCGCCTGCCTTTGAACATGATTTGTGCAGCAGCCACGTGGTCTAAACCACATACTTTCATCGCTCATTATAGGGTTGACAAAGCCTCCAAAGACAGGACATCTTTTGGTTCCACTGTGCTCAGGAACGTTCTTCCACGAGTCACTCAGGGTGACGGAGCTAGGGACGCTACCCGTGTGTAAGAACAAACGGCGAGATTGAACACTCTCACATAAAGAAGTTACGTTCTTACCATAACATTCCATGTGGAGTGTTCATCTCGCCTTTGTTCTTACATTCCCCCCCTTCCCTTCTTCATGTGTTTGGAAGAACGAGTAGGACTAGAGTCTGGTCCACATGTCTTTACCTCTTCCGGGTATATTTTGTTACCCGTAGTTAATTTGTCAGTGAGATGGTGTCTCTGAATTTTTTTGTGGCAGTATGTAGCCTTAGCACCTCAAGGTTATTGTTAGTCTGGTTTGCTTGCAAACTAGATCTGAGTAATGGCAGGGAGGATTGTGGGATATAGCCTGGTTTCAAGCTTCACTAAGATGCAGAGCTTTGCTATGCGGCCGACTCGGAGCCGAGGATCTGCTCCAAACCCATGTGTAAGAACAAAGGCGAGATGAACACTCCACATGGAACGTTATGGTAAGAACATAACTTCTTTTTACCTCCTTTGAGCCAGCCAATTCAGCAGAATTAAAATATGTGTCATGGAAAACTGCTCTGCTTCTGGCAATAACCTCAGCACGAAGAGTTTCAGAGTTACAGGCACTAATGGCAGTGGAACCTTTCATCATTTTTCATCAGGACAGGGTTTCTTTGAGAACAAACCCTACATTTTTGCCAAAGATGGTATCCAGTGTGGCTCTTAACCAAACTATTCACTTGCCAACATTTTATCCAAATCCCCAGAATAAAGGGGAGAGACTTCTGCACTCATTGGACATACACAGGCAGATGTTCATCGTGTTACCCTGCTGCAGTCATCACACTTGGGTTATCCTGTCGTCAGGCGGTCCCGCAGTCGGCCGGATTTCCAAAGTCTTGGTCCGACGGTTGCTGTCACCTCATCCTTGACGTCAGTGCGCCAGGGGTACATATATTGCAACCGACGCCATTTTCTTCAGTCTTTCTTGCCGCGTGGTGCCCGAAGCAGAAGCAGTTTGCAAGTGCCGGTCGGCCGACTCCTGAGATATTCGAATTCGAATTTCAGACCGAAGTCTTCTATAAAGCTAAGTACCCCGTTGGGGAAACTTTTCTTGCCTCAGACCGATGTCAGAAAAAGTTAACAATTGTATTTCTTGTGGGAAGCAAATACCTCATAAGGATTTTCATTCTTATTGCATACCTTGCCTAGGGCCTGATCACGACGTCACTTCTTCGTTTTTGTGCTAGATTTAATAAACGTACTATTAAAAGACGATTTGATTTTGCACGACACTTTTTTGGTAGAAAATTTAACTATAACATGCCGTCGGAGCTACCGACTACCGGCGTGCACAAAAAACGCAGGGACAAGGACCGACAGCCCAGGCCTAAGCCCGATTCCGAGGCCTCGGTTGATCCGGTCTCCGGTTCTCTGGTTATCAGTGAGGCTCCGACGCAGCCTCTGACTACCGCAGTTCTGGAACCCGAGACCGCTACAGATATTTTGTCGAAATGTACTAGGCCGACACAGCCTTTTACTTCAGGCCCTACCGACGATTTACCTTCCAAGGACGTCGGTACTTCTGAAACGCCATCGGTTTCTGAAGGCATTTTGAGACCAACGACTCTTACAGTCAAAACGTTTTCCAAGACGAATACTCCTTCTAAATCGAAAAAGGCTTCACTTCAGTCTCCTGTTCAAGGCCCTATGCCTAAGAAACAGATGCTCAAAATGGCAGAAGATTTGATTTCTCTTATCAGGGGTTCACAGCCTCCTCCTAACAAAAGGCCTAGACAAGAGGAAGATTCTGCTTCCTCTGAACAACTGTCTATTTCTTCGGATTCCTCTGGGGACCAAGACTATAGTTTTAGACTATAGAGAGTTTATTTTACTCCCCAACACAGACCTCTAGCCATCCCTCCTGTTTTGGACATTGTGGATGATGTCTACTTAGAATCCAGTTTCAACCCTGACTCTCTACCTCCTGCCCCAGCCAAGCCTGACAGATGCTACAGAGTACCTGATTCCCACAAATTCCTTTACAAAAGCCCAGTAGCTGACCCAGAGACTATCTCCCAGGGTCCCAAGGGGGCTAAGGCTTTCATGGCTAAAAATCCAGTACCTTCTGAAAGGGATTCAAGAGCACTAGACAGATGGGGGAAAAAGGTTTACACCTCAGCCACTTTAGCTATGAGAGCACTAAACTGTCAATTTCATATGCTTAAGTATCAGCAATTTCTGATCTCTCCGTTAAAACAAAAGATAACCACCTTACCTCAACAATCTGAAATTAAAGAAGTACAGGATTTGTTGCACGCCACCGAGCAGGTGGGCAAACATACCTTACAATGTGGGTTTGATTCTTTAGAGGCCTCCTGCAGAGCAGCTGTCACTGGATCAGTTATATGTAGGCATGCCTGGTTAAAAGAACAAAGTCTGCCTGATCATGTTAAAGCAAAACTATTAGATGCTCCCTTACAGCAGGATGTTCTTTTTGGTGTTAAAGCAGAAGAAGGTTGTGCAAGAACAAACAACTGATAAAATATAATCAGATCCTGCAGATAGACTAGTGGTGGACCGTAGCTGGGATAGCTACTAAAGTTCAAAAAAATGACACGGATATATGAAACTTGAATTATGTCACTGATAAAACAGAACGAAAAAAAGATGAAAAAGCACTTCTTTTAAATCCACAGAAACCTCACTGCTTCGCCGAATTGGCAAGATGTTGAACTAAAGTGTAACAAAAGACTGTTACACACTGATGTTTAGCAGTTCAAAGTTAAGTAGGACTAAATCTGTTTATATCCCAGGCATATACATTCCTATAACTCTTCCAAATGATGCAAAGTAACTTGAACACAACTCACAACAGTCTGTGTGGGAGACCATAACAAGCATAAAAAGTACCTTAGAATGTTTGTAAAAGCTGATGAAATGTTGTAGAGCAAATGCCTGGTTGCTCAGGAAGTCCTGACTATCCGTTTAGCTTGTGGTAGAGAAAACCCAATCCAATACTTTGTAGTTAGAAAACACAAGAAGCTTCCCTTTGCAAACTCAATAGTTCCAAACTTGCAGGAAGCAAGTCAAGCACTAGCACAATTGCTATGTAAACAAACTCAGACGTTCCAAACTCATGCACTGTTATACACTGATGTTTAGAAGTTCAAAAGTAAAGTAGGACTAAATCTGTTTATATCCCAGGCATATACATTCCTGTAACTCTTCCAAATGATGCAAAGTAACTTGAACACAACTCACAACAGTCTGTGTGGGGAGACCACAACAACCATAAAAAAGTACCTTAGAATGTTTGTGAAAGCTGATGAAATGTTGTAGAGCAAATGCCTGGTTGCTCAGGAAGTCCTGACTATCCGTTTAGCTTGTGGTAGAGAAAACCCAATCCAATACTTTGTAGTTAGAAAAACACAAGAAGCTTCCCTTGGCAAACTCAATAGTTCCAGACTTGCAGGAAGCAAATGAAGCACTAGCACAATTGCTGTGTAAACAAACTCAGAAGTTCCAAACTCATAGGAAGCAAAAACCCCGCTGTACACTGGAACTAAATCCTTTATTACAATGATAGCATTCCTTAAGCACTAGTTGAGCTTTCATCTGCACCATCGCAGACTTCATCAGAACTAGTGCAAAACATTTAATTAACTCATTTAAAACAGTTTTTGGCCAAAACTTTGTTACTCAATTTAAAGAAACAGTACTCCATTTGTAACATAACTAATATTGGACCTATATAAAAAACATATAAATCTTGGTGATTTATGTATATACATACCAAAAGTAAATACAAATGTATATATAATTATAAATATTGATTTTAAAAGTCACTAAAAATAATTATTCATATGGTATTGTGATTGAAATACTAAAACATGAATTAAATTCACTATGTACTTACATTTCATCAAATATTGCAGCCATAAAAAAAATATTATGTATCAAGAATTAAAAATGGTTTTATACTTATAAAATCGTTAATACCTGGATTCCTAGTGGAATCAGTTAAAATCTGCCACTTGCTTTCTTTACAGGCCAGTCTTGTTTTCCAATCCCCTCCAAAAGGAATTTCCTTCACCTCATCTATTATCATAAAGGAGAATGTGTGTCCCTCACCATATTCCTTGATGTGTCTGTATAGGGCATTTTTACTATCCATTTTCCTAATTTTATAATAATGCTCATAAATACGTTTCTTTAACTCTCTTTCTGTTTTGCCTATATAATAGGCTGGACATTTTTTGCACAGAGCTAAATATACTATGTGCTTGGTGCTGCAATTTCCACCTATGCTCCTAATTTTACTGTGATTTATGTCATTCAAAACAATATCACTATTGGTGTTTATATGTGTACATTGTTTGCATCTTCCGCACTTTCTGGTGAAAACCTTGTCTTTATTATTGTTTCTGCCTTTCCCTAACTTGGAATGTTCCAGTAATCTTTTTATGTTGGGACCAGTTTTGTATACTATCTTGGGTTCCTCACCCAGTATATTTTTGTTGACATCTGATACTGTGATAATGTCCCAATATTTCTTTATAATGTCCTTAATCTTGGTGCTGTGAGGGGTATAGGTCAGAACACACACTCTACCCATATTTGCTTTCTGCAAGTTAGCGTTCATCTCTTTATCAAGACCTAGCAGTGGTTTGTATTTTATTCCCCATTGGGATTTAACAAATTCAATGGTGTCACTAATCATGTTGCTGGGATATCCTCTCCTTTCAAATAAATCTGCTAACAGATCCATTTCTCCTTCCATGAATTCTCTAGTTGATGACATTCTGGCACATCTAATGCACTGTCCCTTCATAATATTTTTGAAAATGTGTGGTGAATGTTCACTACCAAAAAATAGATAATCATTAGAGAATGTGCTTTTTCTATGTATCTTGGATGTAAAACCTTCCTCATTGGAACCTATGAACACATCCAAATATGAAATACCTGAGTTATTTGTTTCATAGGTAAATTTCAAAAAATTGGTAGTTTCGTTGATGTATTCAATAAATTGTGGTATTGTCTCTTTGGGTCCTTTCCACAGAATGAATATATCATCCAGAAATCTTACATAGAAGGTGATGTAGCTGGAGAATGCACAGTTGGTAATGAATTCATTCTCCCAATCAGACATAACCAAGTTTGCAAATATGGGGGCACAAGATGCCCATAGCAACTCCCTTGCTTTGTCTGAAAAATTCACCCTCGAAAGTAAGATAATTGTGATCCAACACTAGGCCCATCATATCCATGATTAGATTTATTTTATCCCAGGTCAATGTAGAAAACTTTCTAAGACTCCTGGCAAATCTCTCTAGTCCCTCGTCCTTAGGAATACATGAAAATAAGTCACATACATCAATGGTGATGAATGTACATTGTTCTGTCCATTTGTCAGGACTGAGTTTACTCAAGAAATCCCATGAGTCTTTGATGATGAATGGTACATGTGTATAAATATGTTTCATCCATCTATCGATCGTTACTCCTATGTTATATGTTTTTGACTTTGAACCTGAGATGATGGGTCTGAAGGGTGGTTTGGTCAGAGACTTGTGAATTTTCGGTATTCCTATTATGCAAGCCATCACTGGATGATCAACTTTTAGAAACCTATATACTTCTTCTGTGATGCGGTTATCAATAAAGTATTCTTCCAAAGCTATGTCAATTCTTCTAAAACCTTGGTTAATTTGATTGATTGAAACCTGTTGGTAATTCCCAGAATGGTATAAAATATGGTATATCTCAGTGATATAATCTTTTTGGGATAAATAACTGCCCTCCCCTTGTCGGGTTTCATTATTCTTACATCTTTTTATACATATATTCATTCAGTACCACTCTTTCTTCTTTGGAGATGTTATCTTTTGTTAATTCCTGTTTTTCCGATATTCTCTTGTGATTTCATGGTTGAGTAGATACAGTTCTTTACATATCATTTGTTCAAATACATTCACTTGTGAATTGTACTGAGGTATAAATGTACTTTTTCTTTTTAATTCAGTGGGTATATATGTGGCCTCATCATCCTTTCCTTTTCAAATAGTAGAGCCAGGTTAAGTCTGACTATATAATTTGATTTCTTTGATATGATCTACTAGATTGAATTTCTGTGTAGGGATGAATTTGGTTCCTTTGCATAAAGGGAACATAATTCTTCATGAATAGGAACATCTGTGTAGTTGTACACGTTGAAGCCTTTATAGTGCGTGATACTAGGTTTTCTTTTTCTAATTCTGATGTATCTACCTCCTGTATGTCTATTTTCACAGTTTCATCATGTCCATCATTTGAATTTTCATTGTTGATGTTGAGGGAGATGGGACCACGCCAGTCTCTAGATGGAACTAAAATGGCAGGAGGAGAGACAGTAAAACCTCCAACTGTCGCTCTAAACTGACAAACTCTGGATTTTACTTGTATTTTCTGCTGCTCTGGTAATTTATTTTTCCATAATTTTGATGGTGTCTTCCTCCTGAAAATTTTCCTGTCTGTCCACCTGTCTTCTACCTCTTACATGTGTATATCCTTCATCTAATCTTTCTTTCCTATCTTGTGGCCAAACATATACCTTACAAGTTCTATATAGCTCCATATCACGCTCTAATTTTTGTTTTTCCTTCGAAAATATTTTCCGCTGTGGTTTCTGCCATTTGGAATTGTTTGTGGTATAAATCATACCACTGTTCAAATGCAGGGTTACATAAAATAAATTCATTAACATGCTCTACTTCATCAATGAGTACATTCAACTTATCCTCGTAACACTTCAATAACAAATTCATATAACAAATGCCAAAATCATCAAACAAACTGTTGAAAGCTGAAATTGTACTCTCATTGTATTCTAGGCCCATAGGTAGTTTGAAAAACCTAATCCCTTTGGGAACTACCTTCGAATTAATGCATTGCTTCAAATAAGCTTTATCAACTTTAATATTCTGTATTTGTATTAAAATGTTTCCCATTTTGTATATACTACTTTTGATGGATTCATTTTGATCATTTGAACTTTGAACTGCTAAACATCAGTGTGTAACAGTCTTTTTGTTACACTTTAGTTCAACATCTTGCCAATTCGGCGAAGCAGTGAGGTTTCTGTGGATTTAAAAGAAGTGCTTTTTCATTTTTTTCGTTCTGTTTTATCAGTGACATAATTCAAGTTTCATATATCCGTGTCATTTTTTTGAACTTTAGTAGCTATCCCAGCTACGGTCCACCACTAGTCTATCTGCAGGATCTGATTATATTTTAAAGCAGAAGAAGTTTTAAAGAAAATGGAAGATAAGGCGAAATCAATGCAGACAGTCAAAGATTTTCTACAAGTACAACCCCCTCGCTTCAGCAGAAACTGGCCAACAAAAAATTGGTCCTTTCCAGCCACTGACAGGCCTCAGAGGGGTAAATACAGACGCCCAAGGGGCAGAGGACAACCACAAGCTCAGTATAAGCCTCGCCAATGGGGCACTCCAACCCAGAAGGGAGGAGAAGACAGGTCTCAACCCACCAGAAGGCAAACTCAATGACTTGCACCTCAGCTGGCCAAACAAAGCTCTTTTGTCAGCCCCTTGGGGAAAACTAGCACTATTTGCAGACAACTGGCACATGGTCACAAAGGACAAATGGGTCCTAGACATAATTTTACGAGGATACAGATTCCACTTTCACACCTTGCCAATAAAAAGAGGAATGCCAAACCTGCCACAAAATCAAAGGGCAGAGGCTCAAAAACAAATTACAGCTCTCATGGCCATGAGAGCCATTCAAAGGGTACCAACTCAAGAGCAAGGCCAAGGATTTTACTCAAGACTCTTCCTAGTACCCAGGAAAGAAAATTCTTGGAGACCAATTCTGGACCTTTCTATTCTAAACACTTACTTACAAGTTCCCAAATTCAAGATGCTAACACTACAGCAGCTACTTCCCATGTTGGTAAAGGAAGCATGGCTGGTAACGTTGGACCTCAAGGAGGCATACCTGCATGTCCCTATCAGACAAAGTTGCAGAAGATACCTCCGTTTCATTGCAGGTTCAACCCATTATCAATTCTCTGCACTGCCCTTTGGCTTATCTACTGCGCCCAGAGTATGCACAAAATGCCTGGCACCAGTAATTGCATACTGCAGACAAAGAGGAATTCAAATATATCCATATCTGGACGACTGCTTCATCCAAGCAGAAAGAAAAGACATTCTCTTACAACATCTGGCTTTTGTGAAGCATCTACTAAATTGTCTGGGGTACAAAGTAAACGAAAAGAAGTCAAAACTAGTACCCTCACAAAAAATGACATTCCTGGGTGCCAGCATAGACACAACGGCCCAGAAGGCTCATCTTACACCAGACAAGCAATTACAACTGACTCAATATTTCAAGACAATGGCAACAAAGACCCAATTAACTGCAAGAAAAATTCTGCAGGCTTTGGGCTTCATGGCATCTTGCATTCTGATAATACCATTTGCAAAACTGCATATGAGGAAATTACAGTGGTACCTAAAAAGCGTATGGTCTCAACACAGCCACAGCTTGGACACAGTGATATCTCTCATTCCCTGCCTTCAACAGGAATTTCTATGGTGGGCACAGGCATGTCACCTCAACAAGGGTCAGCCTTTCATCTTGCCCCCACCCAGGCAAACTATCACAACAGATGCTTCAGCCTATGCCTGGGGGGCACACATGGCAGGGCAATGCATTCAAGGCCTATGGACTGCAGAACAAAGAAAACTGCACATAAACCGAAAAGAGATGCTAGCTGTACAGAAAGCTCTGACAGCCTTCAAGGATCTACTACAGCCAGGACAACTTGCAATAAAGACGGACAACACCACAGTAATGTGGTACATAAAGAAATAAGGGGGCACACATTCCTACCCTCTTTGCAGGCAAGCAATAATCTTATGGAACACAGCTCTGGCCTACCAAGTCCAGTTACAGGCTCAATTCCTGCCAGGACAGAAAAACACATTGGCAGACGACCTAAGCAGAAACATCAAAGATCCCCACGAGTGGAAGCTAGACCCACAAATATTTACAATGATAACTCAAAGATGGGGTCTACCAAATATAGACCCGTTTGCCAGTCCTCAAAACTACCAGCTGACAAAATTTTGTACAAGGACATTCCACCATCAAGCTTGGAAAGTGGACGCTCTCTCCTTCAGTTGGAAAAACCTGACAGCATATGCCTTTCCTCCATTACCTCTTCTCACAAAGGTTCTTTTGAAGTTCAAAAAGGAGAAACCTCGACTGATTCTCATAGCCCCAGACTGGCCACGCCAGCACTGGTACCCGCTATTGAAGAATATGGCTCACAGCCCACCATGGATATTGCCTCAAATTCCTCATTTACTCACGCAGCAAGACAAGCAGATTCTACACAGCCAGATCAAAACCTTAAACCTGGCTCCATGGCAAATCAATTAAGCATCCCACCAGCCCCTCTTTCACAAGCAGTACTGGATGTTATTCTAGAGGCCAGGAGGTCAAGCACCAGGAAGGCTTACTCGGACAAATGGAAAAGGTTTTGTGCTTGGAACCAAGCTAAAGGCCAAGACACAACTCAGCCTCATATGCCTCACATTCTGCAGTATTTAGCTGAGATGTTGCATAAAGGACTTTCCTTCTCCTCTATTAAAATCCATGCTTCAGCTATTTCATCTCACTACGACACTAATTCACCTTTATTTTCCAATCCTCTTCTAAGGCAGTTCCTCAGAGGGGCAAAAAACATTAGACCACCTAGAAGAGCCCCTACACCAACATGGGACCTCAACTTTGTTCTGGAAAAACGAACGCTACCTCCCTTTGAACCAGCTTTTTCTGCAAACCTTCAGTTCTTATCCTGGAAGACTGCCCTGCTCCTGACAATAACTTCTGCTAGGAGAGTCTCAGAATTACAGGCACTTATGGCAGTGGAACCTTTCCTCATTTTCCATCAAGACAGAGTTTCCCTATGAACTAATCCTTCCTTCATGCCTAAGGTGGTTTCCAGTGTAGCTTTAAATCAAACCATCCACCTACCCACTTTCTTCCCCAATCCACAGAACAAAGGTGAGAGACTCCTGCATTCCTTGGACATTCACAGGCAACTTCGTTACTACTTGGATAAAACTAAGGCTTTCAGAAAAACTGACCAGCTCTTTGTTTCCTATGCTACAGCTTCTCAAGGGAGGGCCATATCCAAGCAAACCATTTCTAAATGGATAGGCCATTGCATACGATTCTGCTATACCCATCATGGGAAACCAGTTCCTCCTACCATTAGATCCCACTCTGCCAGGGCAACAGCTACCTCTACTGCCTTTCTCAGGGGGGTTCCTACCAAGGAAATTTTAGAAGCTGCAACTTGGAGTTCTGTACACACCTTCACCAAACACTATCACTTACCTCTTTATTCTAAATCCAGGGCAGGCTTCGCCACTGCAGTTCTGCAGGGCCTCATTGCCTCCACTAACCCTCTATGATGCCTCCACCCTACCTTAGCTTTGGGACTCAACCCAAGTGTGATGACTGCAGCAGGGTAACATGATGAACATAGTACAGTTTTATGCATTACCATAAATGTAGATGTTCGAGTGTTCACCCTGCTGCAGTCCAGGTTACCCTCCCTCCAACCCCTCTGATCTACTGGCTAAATCTTTGCTATGCCTTTCTGATGTATTTGCTTATAGCTGAAGGGATTTTGTGTTTGTACAGTGTTCTCACCTTTTGGTACTAATTTGGATCACCTTTTTGGGGGCACCTGACATCTGGGGCAAGAAAAACTGAAGAAAATGGCGTTGGTTACAATATATGTACCCCTGGCACACTGACGTCAGGGATGAGGTGACAGCAACCGACGTCGGACCAAGACTTTGGAAATCCGGCCGACTGCGGGACCGCCTGACAACAGGATAACCCAAGTGTGATGACTGCAGCAGGGTGAACACTCGAACATCTACATTTTTATGGTAGGTACAAAACCGTACTTTACGCTTCTACTTGGACAAAAGAAAGACATTCAGGAAAACTGAGCAATTGTTTGTAGCATATGCTGAAGGATCACAGGGAAAGGCTATTTCAAAGCAGACCATTTCAAAGTGGATAGGACACTGTTTCCGTTTCTGCTACACACAGCATGGAAAAACTGTACCTAGCAACATTAGGCCACATTCCACCAGGGCAACAGCCACTTCAACTGCATACCTTAGAGGAGTACCTACCAAGGATATTTTGGAAGCTGCAACTTGGAGTTCAGTGCACACCTTTACCAAGCATTACCACTTGCCTCTTTACTCTAAATCCAGAGCTGGCTTTGCCACTGAAGTGCTGCAGGGCCTCATAGCCACCCTGAATCCTTTATAGACCCAGCCACCCAACCTCAGCTTTGGGATTCAACCCAAGTGTAATGACTGCAGCAGTGAAACACGATGAACATAGTACAGTTTTGTACCTACCATAAATGTAGATGTTCGAGTGTATTCACAGCTGCAGTCCAGGTTACCCACCCTCCATCCCCACTTTCATACCTGGGACTTAT